>NC_060956.1:6525498-6667998 GCF_910589235.1 Vespa crabro | reverse complement strand
TTTCTCAAGTTACTCTCGAACCGTCTATTACGATTGTCCTTCTTGTTGTTTAGACACTGTTAGCGAAAGCCATTTAATGCAATCTCGTTGAGCAATTTCTGAGCGTTTCAGGCGTTCGCTGAAAGATGCCGTCCATCGTGTCTTGCATAAAAACAAAAAGGGTAATGCGTTATCGGCGGTAAATATCGAGAAAAAAAATTTACTTTATAGCTACGCTTCTTTGATATTAGATATTACGGCGCAGAAAAAAAAGCAAGTCCATTGGGTATATATAGGTATATGTGTATACACACCATATGTAGGTTTGTGTGTCTATATATGTGTATATATATATATATATCAGTTCGTTGCACCAAGCAAACTAAATTACCCATCACAATACGAGAGATCACAAATTTTGTCGCGATTTATTTGATAATAAAAATTTGTTAATTTGTAAAAAAATTTTTCCTAGACACTTATAAGACGATGTTTCTATGGGAAAAGTTGGTTTACAATTGTTAAGTGAAGTTAAAGGAACGTGAGAGGAAAAGAAAGAGATAAAGAGAGAGAGAGAGAGAGAGAGAGAGAGAGAGAGAAAGTAACAGAGAATGAAAGAAAGTTGTCGAATAAATGAATGAGAGAGAGAGAGAGAGAGAAAGAAAGAGAGAGAGAGAGAGAGAGAGAGCAAGAGAGCAAGAGAGAAAGAGAGCAAAAGAGATAATTCATGTGTATACGCGAGTGCGTGCGTGTATGCCGAGAGAATTCGAGATAGGAAATGAACATTTTTACGATAGTTAAAAAAAAACGAAACAAAAGAGAGAAAAAGAACAAGAAGAAGAACAAAAAGAGAAACAAGAAGGAACATAATAATACTAAGAAAAAAAAAATGGGGACAGAAGGAAACAGAGATAGGAAAAGGACGAAGAAAGAGAGTGTCGTAAAGAATTGTCGAACTCGTATAGGCACACGACCGTGAGGAGAGTTAAAAAAAAAAAAAATGAAAAAATAAAAATAAAGAAAAAGCAAGAAAAAAGAAAAAACAATATATTATTGCGTGGTACGAACAGAACTGTGATATTTTATTGTATAAATTTGCGGAAAAGATGAATAATATGACGAAAAAGCCTCCGGGGGATTATTATAATACTATATGTAGAGATGCGGAATATTAATTGTATTTTACAAAGAAGTGCATCCTTAAGTCATATTAAATGAAGAATAATACGCAATTTAACGAAATACGCGTACCGAGTGTTCCCTTATAGAAAAATGTCGAAACGAAACGAAAGGGAAGAAAATTATCTATAATAATCATATATGAAAATTAAATGAAAATAATTCATATTAATTAATTAATTAATTAAACTTCTTCTTCTGTCCATTATATCGAAGTATCGACATTAATAGGGAATACTCGGTTTCTTTCGAGCCAATCGCAGCGTCCCGGTGTCTAATCGTTTTTCCTGTTTATGAAGTATATATATATATATATATATATATATATTTAAATAATATAATATATATATATATATATATATATATACTAAATATTTCGTAACAATAATATATGTATATGTATATGTATATGTGTATATATATATATATATATATATATATATATATATATATATAAATGAAAGAAAAGAGGAGAGAGAGAGAGAGAGAGAAGAACAAAGATGAGAGATTTCTTTGAAAAAAATATTGAACGATTTTAAAAACGATAAGTAACTATATAGAATAAGTATACTAATTATGTCTGTAAACTCTCTTTGAAAAGAAAAACATTTTTCGCGCTGTCGACCGATCTCCTTCCACCCATCCCCTTGCCACCCCAACTCCACACCATCTCGCGCTAGCACCACCCTATCCTCCTCCATATCTCTAAGTTCTAAGCTCAAGCAGTCACGTGACCAGAAGCATGCCATTTTCGCCGAAGAAAATAAGACTTTGTATTCGCGAATTAATGATATCGCGACGAATTTTCTCAGACGCGACATAGGCAAGCCACGAAATCCGTCGATCGAGCACATAATAAATATAACACGAATGTATGGGAACGAATGAACGAACAAGAGAGACAGAGAGAGAGAGAGAGAGAGAGAGAGAGAGAAAGAGAGAAAATGAGAAAGAAAGAGAAAGAGCGAGTAATAAATGAATGAACGAAAGAGTGAAAGAGAAGCGATATGACAGGGAGAGAGAGAGAGAGAAAAGCACGCAAGTATTAAAAAATTATACATTATTTATATATAATATAAAAGACAGAAAGAGAGAGGGAGAAAGAGAGAGAGAGAGAGAGAGAGAGAGGGAGAGAAAGAGATGGAAAACAAACGAATAAGAGAAGCACCATTGATTTTTCGACGATTTCGTTAAAGAACAATAGTTTAAAAAAAAAACTTTCCCAAGTACATTATCAATAATAAAAAAGAACAAAAATTAAAAAGAAGAGAGTAGAATAAAAAAGAAAAGAAGAACTTCGAAGATCTTCGAAAGATCGGTGCGAGTCAAAATCGAAACGATCTATTCCGCACGCATACACACACACACACACACACACACATACATACATACATGCGCGCATACACACACACGTATTATCCTATTTGTATGACGCGAACTCGTCTTTGAATGTCGTCTTTGATAGTAATTATGCGCTAATTTTGAAATCAATAATTTTCGAATCCCTTCGAAATAGTCAAGAGGTGAGAATGCATGCAAAGAGGAGAGAAAATGAACGAAGGAAAAGAAGAAAACGAAATACGAAAAACGAAAAATAAAAAACACAAAAAAAAAAGCGAAAAGAAAGAAATTAACGAAAGATCAGCGAACCTTCCTATATACGACATAATAATATTATGTATGTTACGATATACAACGAAGCGACGATCCCATCGTTCGATGTTTAAAAGCGGAGCGTCGTGTTCATCGCTTAAACTTTAAAACCCATCCTGCGGTTCCGAGAATATAAGAAATATACCTTTTTAAAAAAGAAAAAAAAAGAAAAAAAAGAAAGAAAAAAAAGAAAGAAAAAAAGGAAAAAAAAAGAAAACCATAAAAAATAAAAAGAGACAAAGCGAGCACGACACAACGTACAAATACGGCGAGAAAGAGAGCGTACCCGGCACACTCGGAAATTCGTATGCGCGCGAAAAAATCGACGAATAGTAATTTGAAAAATAATCCAAATGATATAGCGCGTAGAATATCATCATTGTCTATGAAAATGTGTTTGTCTATCTGTCTGTCTGTCTGTCTGTCTGTCTGTCTGTCTTTCTTACCTTCTTTCTTTCTTTCTTTCTGTCTTTCTTTTTTTCTTTCTCAAGTCATCTATTTCTCCTCTTAACGAATAAACGAATAAAAAAGAGATATGGAAGAAAGAGAAAAACCTTTAATATCGCGCGTTTGCGAATTTCATCATAGTTTCGTCGAACTTTTGTAACCTCTTGCGAACTCTGCGACGCCGAAAGAGAAAAAAAAAGGAAAAAGGAGAATGTTCTGTCTGTCTATCTCTCTCATTCTCTCTCTCTTCCCCCACTCTTCTCTTCTCTCTCTCTCTCTCTCTTTCTTTCTCTCTCTATCTATCTATCTATATATGTATATATATATATATATGTATATATATATGTATATATATATATCTCTCTTTTTCCAAAATTTATTAACGTTAGAAAATAATGAAGATCGTTTGGTCGTTAACGATACTTCGAGTTCGATATTCGAAGAATCGTAAAGCAGCAATAAATGATGGCCGATGAAAAAAAATACACATAGTATATATGTATATCGAGGCGACTATTATACCTTTTTTTTAAGGTTAATGTCACATTGTAGGCGGACCAGGATAGACGTATTATCGAGTTACGCGTCGCAGAGTTTGCCGATCCATAAATATCGATCCATTGTATTTATAAAACGATTTTCAAAGTTTTTTGTGACTATCTCAAATTCTCTACGACCCCTATCATCATATACCTGCGACCTTGTAAGAAGATAAGCCCCGTCGTTACGGCGCGCGCGCGCACATCAGACACACGCACCTACCCTCTACCTCCACGAGCCCTTCCCAATTCCATCCTAACCCCTCCTTTCCTATTATCGCCCCGACATCGACATTAACTGTTTGTCCTTTTTAACAAATATAACAAAACTTACATCTTACTAACACGTATGCGCATCGATTCGAGAAGTCAACGCAAAATATGCAATTACATATAATATTCGCATTTATCGTAAATATTTACCCACGAAGTTGCTAACACTTGCGTTGGCATCTTGTTTTTGGCGCGATTCTTATTTTTATAACCTTCCGAGAAAATAATTTAGCTAAATTTTTCTTCCACATGAAGAAATAGAGATTAATTAATAGAATTTTATTTTACAAAACAGTTCGATCACGTTCGAATAATTACGCATAAGAGATATAAATTCTTATGCTTCACTTGTTAAAAAAATATAATTAATTTCCATCATAAACTCATTTTTTTCCCGTCAGATGGCTGCATTTGCTACAATGTTACAGTAACGCTATCTATCGTTAAAATATATAACCTCAAAATCCGAATGATAAGAATCTGTGATCGACGTATTCCGATTTTTAATGAGAAATACCTTATATATATATATACAAGTTTAATAAGTTATTTACTTATACTTTGCCCGATCTCATTTGTTCGTATCTCTTATTCATCAAACTATCTTTAAATGAATCATAATGGTTATTGTTAATAAAAATGTATCGTAGGTTTGTTTGCTGCTGCGCATGCTTTTTACTTAAAAGATATGTCACAATCAGCTGATTAGACTAAACTGAACGGTGGCAGGCATGTTAACGATTGATTTTGTTGTCAGATAGCTGTCAATCATAGAATCAAATATCTGTGTCAAATTATGGATTAAATTCTATTATATGTGCGGATTTAAATAGTGGACGTTCGTAATGGCATTTTTCGAGGTTAGTTTAGATATTTCAAGGGTAAATTCTATCTGTTTAATTCGTTGATAACCTCACTTTCACGTAAGATACTTTATATAGAATATATTCGTCTTTTAGTGGCGCCGATTTAATTTCTTTGATCTTAAGAAGGAAGTAGATTCTGGAAAAGTAGCTAAAGCACTTGGGGTATGTTTAACTCTATTAATTCACAAATTTATCGTAATAAAAAATGTGTAAAGTCATAGATACAAAATTCTAATATATCTCGAGTCGAGACATCTTCAAATTGATATCTTGTTACATACTATAGGATGCACGAGTTACTGCAGCCACTAGTGGCAATGGTCACTTGGTATTTGGAGATAATACCGGTAGTGTACACTTAGTTAATAGGACTTATGATGTTAATACTTTTCGAGCATATGAAATCTCATTAACTTTAGCGCAACAAGTTCAGCATTCCACCTTCCTCTTCACTATTGGGGTTAGTAATGTTGCTTATAAAAATATTAATGAATACTATGTAATTTATATTAATAATTTGTTTTGATAGGAGGATGAACCTGGCTGTAATCCTACCATAAAAGTCTGGAATTTGGCAAAGCCAGATAAACAAGGAAATCCAACCTGTGTTAGGATTACTAGAGCTATTCCTAGTTACAAAGCTTTTCCAGCGACTGCTTTATGTGTACATACTAGTCTTTCTTTAATGGCAGTTGGTTTTGGAGATGGTTCTATAATGTTATATAGGTAATAGAAAATCATTTATTTTGCATATTTTATAAAATATTTCTTTTTTTTTTTTTGTAATACATAAATATTAAAAATTTTCATCTCTAGAGGTAATTTGACGAGAGAAAGAAAGAATAAGATAAAAGTTCTAAAGGATACCAACATTTCCATAACTGGTTTAGCCATAAGATCTATAGGCAAGCAGTATCATTTATTTGTTGCTACAAATAACAGTGTATTTTTGTATAATATAACTTTAAAAGATAAGGAATATAAATCTACTTTGGACAACATGGGTTGTTCAAAGAAATGCAGCGTTCTAGCTGAATCTATGCAAGATAGTCATTTCATGATTGGACGTAATGATGTATGTTTTGCTAAGTTTTTTTATTCCTTTTATATTAAGAAAATAGATATAATTTTTTTATTATATTTAGGCAATATACTGCTATACAACAGATGGCAGAGGGCCGTGTTATGCAGTCCAAGGTCAAAAAATAATGTTGGAATGGTTTAGAAGTTACCTAGTGATAGTTGCAAAAGAAGCAGCAAATGTTCCAAGAACAACAACGACCATATCAGCGAAACCAAAGTATTCATTGTTTCTATACATAAATTTCAATATAACTATACAAATATAATAAATTAATACTATTACATTTATATTTCAGTACCATTGAACCAATACCTCCTGGTGTGGATAAACACATGATCACAGTTCTTGATATACAAAATAAATTTATTGTCTTTTCTGCACCCATGTTATCAGTACAAGCTGTTCTATCAGAATGGGGTGGATTCTTTATTCTCAGCGGAGATAATAAACTTTATCATCTGGATGAAAAAGATTTGCAATCAAAATTGGCATTACTTTTCAAGAAGAATTTATATGATGTTTCTATAAGGTTATATATTTTTTGTTATTATTTTTCAAATTCACGAAAATTCTTTTAAATTGATCAGCAGTGCTATACTTTTTTTATAGAATAGCAAAAAGTCAGCAATATGATGCAGAAGGTCTTGTAGACATATTTCGACAGTATGGAGATCATTTGTATTCAAAAAGTGATCACAATGGTGCTATAGAACAATATATTAAAACTATTGGAAAACTTGAACCATCTTATGTAATACGGAAATTCTTAGATTCTCAACATATAGATAACTTAAAAACATATTTACAAGCATTACATAAAAATGGTCAAGCAACAGAGGATCATACTACATTATTATTGAATTGCTATACAAAACTGAATCACACGGATAAATTGAAAGAGTTTATTATGGTAAAGTTTATAATCTAAAAATGTGAAAAGACTTATGATATATAATATTAATATTTTAGACAAAAGATCGTGGGGTTGATTTTGATGTTGAAATTGCAATCAAAGTTTGTCGCCAAGCATCGCCTGAAGACGCTTTATTACTTGCACAAAAGCATAATAAACATGAATGGTATTTACGAATTCAAATAGAAGACAAACGTGAATATAAAAAGGCATTAGAATATATAGAAACGTTAGAGTTCGAAGAGGTATAAGTTCTTTCGTATACACACACACACACATATATATATATATATTATAATTACCTTTTAATTTTTATAAGCTTATTATAAGTTTTTTGTTATATAATGTATTTAAATTTTACAGGCAGAATCAAATATGAAAAAATATGGAAATATTCTTATAGAAAATGTCCCAAATGAATCTACACAATTTTTAAAAGGTTTATGCACTGACTATAGACCTTCCAATAAGCCACTTGTAGATCAGGTATATCATACATATATCAAAGGACTTTCTATAAATAGAAAATCATTATGTAATATTATATTTTTCCTTTTTTTTAGAGTACATTAGATGGTAACACAGACCATCATATTGACAAAGCAAATCCAGAAGACTTCATATATTTGTTCTTAAATAATTCTGCTTGTTTAGTTGAATTCTTAGAACATTTGATCAAATCTGAAAGCAAGTGGAGTGCACTTGTGTATAATACTTTAATAGAACATTATTTACATCTTTGGTCAGCTCAGGACAATTATGTAACAAAAGTGCAATATGAACAAAAAATTCTGCGATTATTACAAAGTTCTGAAGTGTGTTATGACAAAGATCAAATTTTGATTTTGTGTCATCAGCATAATTTCCGTCGTGGATTATTATTTCTTTATGAGGAAAATAAATTATATCAAGAAATATTAAGATTCCATTTACAAGAAGGTGATAGTGAACAAGTATTGGCTACATGCAAAAGATTTGGCCACCAAGATCCAAATTTATGGATTCAAGCATTATGGAGTGTGGCTAAGAACAAGAATGTATCAGCTAAACTTTTGGCAGATATTTTATCATATATAGGTAAAATTAAAATCGACTAATGATGTTACATAATATAACAAAAATAATTCTTATTGAAGTTATCAATCTTTTAGCACAAGAAAAGCTTTTATCACCTTTAATGGTAATTGATGCAATTTCTACGTCTCTATCTTGCACGCTTGGTGACGTAAGAAATTATTTAAATAGTGTTTTACGAACAGAAAATGAACAAGCACAAGCTGACGCTGACTTAGCTGAAAAATATCGTGTAGATACTTCGAAGTTACGAGAACAAATAGAAATGATCAAAAATAATACTATAATTTTCCAAGGAGCACGCTGTAGTGTTTGTCATCATCAATTAGAATTACCATCTGTACACTTTATGTGTCAGCATTCATATCATCAACAGTGAGTAAATAATATTACAAACATCTTTTTTCAACGGTTCAATGGTTTTTTAATCACTACATTTTTTTCTTTCCTTTCCATACCAGTTGCTTCCAGAGTTTTTCTGAAAATGAAAATGAGTGTCCGGCTTGTTTACCAAATAATAAAAAATTATTGGATATTATAAGAGCACAGGAACAATCAAGAGATTTACACGAAACATTTCACAGTTTGTTAGATCGTGCAGAAGATCCATTTTCTTTGGTAGCTGATTACTTTGGTAGAGGTGTTTTCAAAAAATTAATGGTAATCACTGATGCAGATAAATCATTGTCTACTACACCGATCAAGGCTGAAGAGCCAAAGTTAATTTATGGACATAATATAGAAGCGAAGACTAAACTAATAGAAAAAAAAAATGCCACTACATCAGGTATTCATTGTTATTATGTAATGAAATCATTTTTGCGAAGTTTTATTTATTTCTTATATTTCTATGTTTTAGTAAAAACAGAATCTCGTTACTCAGGTCAAGATGGTTATTCCAATATTTCTAATCTAATTGGAGATGAACGCATACGTTCATTTACAAAACCAGATGTTTATTCTTCTTCATTGGAGGTAAATATATCAGGTACAGGAAGTGGTATATCAACTCCACGGGGAAATTCGAGGAAAGCTTCACCCGTACCCATAAGAGAAGCACGTATATTGAATAATACGACACCAAAGTCATCTCCAATTCAAAAATTTTTCGAACCACCAAAAGCACCTATCGTACCAATAAATCATTTCAAAACGGATGATTATGATGAATCGAAAAATCCATTTTCTGAAGATAAAGATGACGATGACAAAAATCCTTTTAAGGATGATGATGATGATGACAATGATTACGATAAAAATTTAAATCCATTTGGCAGATAAATTATTTCCTTGAATGAACTATAAATGAAAACAGTACATTTCGAAGGAAATAAAAATATTCGTGTATAATAAACTAATGTATCTGCTAAAAAAATATCTAAAAATGACTCTATAAATGACATATATAATAGATCTTGCTCGTCCAAATATTAAGTAATCAAATTCATTAATATAAAATCTTAAGGGCAATTTTTAATAATAATTTTGAAATGTAATATTTAAATATCGAAAAATGTCCATACTCATATTTCATTTGAGAATGAACCGATTGACAACTAATTAGCAATTAAATGGATACAATGATCAATTATCATGCTTGAATTATAGTTTAATGCATTAATATTATTTCACTGTATATATATATATCGAAATATAAACTTTTTTACTCTAATATACATTTATGAATACACACACACACACACACACATATATATATACACGCGACATATAATATTTATGTATATGACTTAGAAAATAATTATTATTAAAATATATATTTTATTTAGCAAAATTATTTATCTGTAGCCAAAATAGGTGCTACTTAATCTAAATGTCAAAGTAAAAAATATAAAAATTATCATACATTGCATATACAATAATGATTGCTTATTTAAATATTATAAATTATTCTACTGAAAAAAAAAGTACCAGAATACTATTTCTGTTATATGTATATTTCTTTATAAAAACTTGATTCTCATGATTAATTATCCATGTTATCCTTCCACTCACATATTTTATCACTTATTCGAAATGCATTCCAATTTTCTATAAGGTCAGAATTTTTTGATTTCACAAACATTGGAGTATAATATTCGTCAACAGATTCTGGGACAAAAAAATCTGATAATTTTGGTACAAGATCTCTTTGCCTTGGTTGTGGATCTCTACTGCGCATTATTTTATTTGGAAATTGTTTCTCGTCTATAGACAAATCTACTAAATTTTTATAAATAGCTTCATTCATAGGAAAATCTAATGCACTTGAAACCTGTAAAAAAAAAATGAATATTTACCGATATTATATCCCTTTAAGTTGTTTAATAAATATAATGATCTACCTTTCCATTGACTAAATCTTTATATATGGTAGGTAAATGTTCAACATCTGTTACTATTTTTTCTTTCTTAACTTCATCCAATTTAGTAACAGTGTACATGATTGAATTATATTCTGGATATAATAGTTTTTCGCTGGAAGTAATATTTGATCTTGCATTTGTATTTTTATTTATTCGACGTGGATTTAAATCAATTTGTTTTTGCTTTGATATAACTGGTTCTACATAAACTTTTGTATTAGGTACTACAATATCACGTACTACAGATTTTTTAATGGGAGAACTTTTACTTTTTATCAAATTTTTATTATACTTATAACATGGCATAACATTTATTGTACTAGATTTTATACTTAAATTCTTTTGTGAATTTTTAGCAGATATACCAGGAGTTTTTTTAATTTGCTTATCAGTACTCGAAGCATATGGTTTATTTGTACTTTTTGTATTATGTTTTGCAACATTTAACTTTTGCATATTGACTTTAGTGATATCTGTTTTCTTTTTCATTTGACTTGTCGTTTTTGAATACAATGGTTTTACTATTGCTTTATCTTTACTTAACTGTGGTAATTTTTTTTTACATGAATTCTTATTTTCTTTTCCCTTGTCAAGACTATTCTTTGTAGATTCCTTAGATATGTTTATCGCTGTACTGTTTTTAGGTTTAAGAATTTTACAATGATCATTATTATCTTTGGTTGAAGGAAATGTTGAACAAGGTATACCAGGAACATCCTCTTGTGAAGATCTTTTACAAGTTACAGATGTCCGTTCTGTATTATTAGTTTCTATATTTACTGTATTACGTGCATTAATTGAAGATTCTTTATCATCTGTCTTATGAATTGATTGATCCTGTAAGAAATGATCATTTTCTTTTTGAGACAATGTATGTACACTGTTACATGAAATTACTGATTCTTTCTTCATTGTATCGTCACTATAATTATTAGTTGTTGTTGTAATTAGATTATCCAATTTATTTTCTAAACTTAAAATTTTAACAGGTCTCTTGACAGGTACAATATCTATGATTTTGGGTAAAATTTTATCTATCTTATTCGATAAATCTTTTGAATTTTCCTTAGCATTAATAGTCTGACTAAATCTCACTCTAGGCTTTGCAAATAATTTATTATCTTCAGACATTGTAATTCATAATAATGAGACACCGTATAAATTAAATAAAGTTAAATTTAAACGATAAGCGAGAGTATCGAGTAATTTTAATTCAAAAATGATTAAAAGACATTAAAATATATTTATAAGTGATAATATTGAATCAAAAGTTCGCGATGTTATACCGCCATATGAGAATTCAAACAAGAAAAACGGAAAACAACGGTACCAACATTACTGTCTGACGCTGTACGATACTAAATTTCCATTTCTCTATTGCGTTTTGTTTAATTATTTTTTTTATATGCAATATATCGCTTTCTTACCTGACCGTCAGATAGCGCTCGTGAAGCCTCGTGAAGGCTTTCATCCTTTTATCTTTTACGCTTCGAAATTTGATGTCGGTACGATAAGATATTACGAAAATCAATACAAATACTTTGAATCGTTTAAAACGTGTTTTTAAAAATACGATGACGTTTGCAAAAGTGAAAGTTTTAACTTTGAAATATAGTTAATTAATACGTATCATAGTGGTAAGAAAAATTCAATGTGGCTGTCAATTTGTCGGCGCTGCACGTCGTCTGTCAGTTTTACTTCGATTTCCCTTTCGCCGCTTGATGCAAGCAGGTGTATTTCAATGGTTATTTTAAGGTCGATACAGTGATATGTATTTCGACATTAGAAATTCTTATATGGCATGTATATACGAAAACGAAAATGCGAATATCCGTGGATTTTCATTGTATTAACCTCGTATGTTATAAGCACGGAGTTCGCTTCAATGTCGATCTAGTAAAGGCTAAGTGTTAATTCGCTTATTAACCACGCGAGGGCTGGTGATGATGCAAAATAATTCCAAAACAAGAGAAATGTTTATCGTTAGAGCTTTGGAAAAAATCCTAGCTGACAAGGACGTCAAACGTTCCCATCTCTCTCAGCTAAAAAGATCCTGCGAGTCAGCTCTTGGTAAATTCATTTCTCATAACATTTTCTATCTTATTCTTTATGATTGTATTAAAAAACTATTGATTTTTTTTTACTTTTATTACATAGATCTTGTTTGATTAGATTATTTATTTGTTATTATTTTCATGCAATCGTTTAGAGGATCTACGGAATGAAATTAAAGATGTACCCGTTGTACAAGGCGAAGAAACAACCTCTAATGCTCTCCCACAACCCAAAAGTGATTCCAATGTTATCTCGGCAGAAAAATATTTTCTACCGTTCGAATTGGCTTGTCAAAGTAAATCACCAAGAATCGTCGTCACTGCTTTGGACTGTCTTCAGAAATTAATAGCATATGGTCATTTAACTGGAAATGTACCAGATTCTACAGAACCAAATAAATTGTTGATCGTACGCATTGTTGAGACAATATGTAGCTGTTTTATGGGTCCTCAAACGGATGAAGGTGTCCAATTACAAATTATTAAGGCTCTTCTAACAGTTATGACCAGTCAACATGTTGAAGTACACGAAGGAACTGTTCTTCTTACAATACGTACCGTTTACAATGTTTATTTGGCATCAAGAAATTTAGTAAATCAAACAACAGCACGAGCCACCCTAACACAAATGATCAATGTTATATTTGCTCGTATGGAAACTCAGGCAGTAAAGATTTAATCTCTATATACTTGAAAATTTTATTTAATTTAAAATATATCATGACATTAATAACGAAAAATATTCTTGTTCTTATGAAATATAAGTAATGTTATAAGGAATATCAATTATTCAAATGATTTTATATTTTAGGAAGAAGAGAATGTTAGAACAGAATCAGAACAACAAGAACCATCTGCTTTAAGTGCGGATACAGAAGCAGAAATTGTAAATAATGATGAAGTTCCAACTGAAAATGTCTGTGAATCACATGTTATAGTTAAGAGCATTTTAGATGATGTTATTAATTCGGTTGTGCCAGAAGATACTGCAAATGTGGCAACTTCTGAAGAGACCAGTTTAGATCAAGTGCCTGCAGAAGATAATACGGATGAAGCAGTTGCAGAAAGTGACAATATGGTTACAGCTAAATTTACTCATGTATTACAGAAAGATGCATTTTTAGTATTCAGGGCTCTTTGCAAACTTTCAATGAAACCCCTTCCAGATGGTACCCCCGATCCAAAGTAAACATAATATATATATATATATATTTATAGATTTTTTAAAAGACTCACCGTACAATTATTAATCATTATTTAATTATGATTTTTTAGATCTCACGAATTAAGATCGAAGATTCTATCATTACAGTTGCTTTTAGGAATATTACAAAATGCTGGCCCAGTATTGCGCTCAAATGAGATGTTTGTAATAGCCATAAAACAATATCTATGCGTTGCATTATCTAAAAATGGGGTATCTTCTGTTCCTGAAGTATTTGAATTATCATTAGCTTTATTTTTGGCGCTTTTAGCTCGCTTTAAAGTGCACTTAAAGATGCAAATAGAAGTGTTTTTCAAAGAAATTTTTATGAATATTCTTGAAACATCTAGCAGTTCCTTTGAACATAAATGGATGGTTATCCATGCTCTAACTCGTATTTGTGCAGATGCTCAAAGTGTTGTTGATATATATGTAAACTATGATTGTGATCTTTCTGCAGCTAATTTATTCGAAAGGTAAAAGATTAACTTATTTATACATAATACTATCAAAATATTCAAATTAAAAATAATTTTTAATTTATCACGCATAGACTTGTAAATGACTTGTCAAAAATTGCACAAGGACGTCAAGCTTTGGAATTAGGTGCGTCTCCGAATCAAGAAAAGTCTATGCGTATTCGGGGTCTTGAATGTTTAGTCTCAATTTTGAAATGTATGGTCGAATGGAGTAGAGATTTATATGTAAATCCAAGTGTACCTGCGGATCAACAATTGCCTAGTGAACCTCCCGATCCACCTCTTGAACCGCCTCTACCACGTTATGGAAGTGCTGGTAGTTTATCTTCTGCAAACTCTAGTCTCGTAGGAAATAAGGAAATACCAGACTCACCAGAACAGTACGAAGTACAAAAACAGCAAAAAGAAGTCTGGGAAGCTGGTATTGACATGTAAGTACAATAACTAATATTAATATCATTGAAGGAAAATGATGACACTTTTAATAATACTGTTTAATCAAAATTTAGTTTTAACCGAAAACCAAGCAAAGGAGTGCAATATTTGCAAGAGCATGGTCTTCTTGGTACATCCCCAGAAGATGTTGCAAGATGGCTTCATATGGATGAACGACTTGATAAAACTGCGATTGGTGATTTTCTGGGTGATCATAATCACAATCAAGTAATGTACAATTATATAGATCAAATGAATTTTGCGGATCGTGACTTAGTTACAGCTCTCAGATATTTCCTAGAGGGTTTTAGACTTCCTGGCGAAGCACAAAAGATCGATCGTTTAATGGAAAAATTCGCAAGTAGATATTGTGAATGTAATCCAAAGTAAGTAATAAATAAATTGTCTTTACAATTTCTTATAATATATAATATTCCTATATTTATGTTTTAGCAATGGATTATTTACAAGTGCAGACACTGCTTATATATTAGGTTTTTCTATAATTATGCTTACAACCGATCTTCATTCTCCACAAGTAAAGAACAAAATGACGAAAGAGCAATATATCAAATTAAATCGCCGCATTAGTGATAACGAAGATCTGCCAGAAGAATATTTATCCAAAATTTATGATGAAATAGCTGGTAACGAAATCAAAATGAAATCAAATCCTAATCGTCCTGGGAAACAAGGTAAAATAATATCGATTCATATAAACGTTGAATATATATACATATATAATATATGCATATATAAATATATAAAATAATAATAATAATAATTTTATTTGACCAGTAATCTCAAGTGAAAAAAAGCGTAGATTATTATGGAATATGGAAATGGAAGTAATTTCTACTGCAGCAAAAAATTTAATGGAATCTGTTAGTCACGTTCAAGCACCATTCACAACAGCTAAACATTTAGAACATGTACGTCCTATGTTTAAAATGGCCTGGACACCATTTTTAGCTGCTTTTAGCGTTGGCTTGCAGGATTGTGATGATCCTGAAATAGCATCTTTGTGTTTGGATGGTATCAGATGTGCGATTCGTATAGCTTGTATTTTCCATATGACAGTAAGTACTCATGTCCACACACATTTTAAATATATTAATTAAACGCCGATATAAATAATTGATATTAATTGTTCAATTTAGTTGGAACGTGATGCATACGTTCAAGCTTTGGCTAGATTTACACTTTTAACGGCAAATTCACCAATTACGGAAATGAAAGCGAAGAACATCGATACAATAAAAACATTGATTACCGTTGCTCATACCGATGGAAATTATCTTGGTAGTTCGTGGTTGGATGTTGTTAAATGTATCTCACAATTAGAACTCGCTCAGCTTATTGGAACAGGAGTAAGACCTCAACTTCTGGGACCTCCATCAAAGCCTCATTTTCCATCACCTTTATTTACTAATTTGGCACATAATAATTCATATCAAAATAATGGCCTTAATTTAAGTTCTCTAGATCGTAAGTATTCGTTTTTTTTTTTTTGCAATGAATAAAAATTTTCATTAAAAATATTCTTTCTCATTACAGCAAGCGTGAAAGAATCCATAGGCGAGACAAGTTCTCAAAGTGTAGTTGTGGCTGTTGATAGAATATTCACTGGTTCTACAAGGTTGGACGGAGATGCTATAGTGGCATTTGTAAAAGCACTTTGTCAAGTATCATTAGAAGAATTATCACATCCTACGCAACCCCGAATGTTTTCGTTGACAAAAATAGTTGAAATATCGTATTATAATATGGGTCGTATAAGGCTTCAATGGTCTAGAATATGGCAAGTTCTTGGAGATCATTTTGACAGAGTTGGTTGCAGTCCTCGTCAAGAAATAGCATTTTTTGCAGTGGATTCTTTAAGACAGTTAGCTACTAAGTTTATAGAGAAAGGCGAATTTGCTAATTTTAGATTCCAAAAAGATTTTCTTAGACCATTCGAACATATCATGAAGAAGAATAGATCTCCCGTTATCAGAGATATGGTTGTTCGATGTGTAGCACAAATCGTTCATTCTCAAGCTCCAAATATACGATCTGGATGGAAAAATATATTTAGTGTCTTCCATCATGCAGCCAGTGATCGTGATGAATCTGTAGTTGAATTAGCCTTCTCTATGACTGGAAAAATAATAAGTGAGTTCTCTTTTTAATTTATTGTATTGTTCATCCTAATATTGCCATATTATTTTTTAATACAAATTATATCTTTGTTGTATTATAGATGAGCTTTATGCTGAAGATTTCAGTATTATGGTCGACTCCTTCCAAGATGCCGTAAAGTGCCTCAGTGAATTTGCGTGCAATGCTTCTTTTCCGGACACTAGCATGGAAGCGATTAGACTTATGAGATCATGTGCATCTTATATCGTTGCTAATCCTAATCTATTTGCTGAGGGTATGATGGATGATAGTGGAATAGTTTTGGAAGAAGACAGAGCATGGGTATATAAAAATATAATAATTTTATATATCTTATTTAAGATCTATAAAATTGATTTCAATATATATTGTCTTTTTTAATGATCAGGTGAGAGGATGGTTCCCATTGCTTTTCGAACTATCATGTGTTGTTAGTAGATGTAAATTGGATGTGAGAACACGGGCACTAACTGTTTTATTTGATGTCGTCAAAACTCATGGTGCATCATTTAAACCACACTGGTGGAAAGATCTCTTTCAAGTTCTCTTTCGAATATTTGATAATATGAAACTTCCAGAACAGCATACAGAGGTTTGTACAGATAATCTCGATTATAATGTTTTATTTCAACTTATTGCAATTTTTTTTTTTTTTTTTTTTTTTTTTAACAATTTTAATCTTACAGAAGGCCGAATGGATGACAACGACATGTAATCACGCTCTTTATGCTATCGTCGATGTATTCTCTCAATTTTATGATACACTAGGTCCACTTTTATTGGGTCAATTGTATTCTCAATTGCTGTGGTGCGTTCAACAAGATAATGAACAGCTTGCTAGATCGGGTACTAACTGTTTGGAGAATTTAGTTATTAGTAATGGAATTAAGTTTGACGAAGAAACTTGGGATAATACATGTCGTTGCGTACTTGATATATTCGAAAGTACATTACCAACAGCTTTAATTACTTGGAAACCACCATCGCCGAATAACGAAAATGCTAAGTACAAGTTATTTTCGGCTTTATTAATCAAATGTGTGGTACAATTGGAATTGATTCAAACTATAGACAATGTAGTATTTTATCCAGCAACATCAAGAAAAGAAGATCAAGAGAATCTTGCTTTAGCACAGGCTGATATGCTCAATGGAAAACCTTCCGAATTAGGTGTTCAAGGTGGAGGAGATCAACAGAAGGAAGAACAAGGAATGTATTGCGCGTTAACTACTACGCATCTTTTACAATTGGTCGAATGTTTATTGAAATCTCATCGTTTTGCGAAAACTTTCAATTCCAATAACGAACAACGCCAACTTCTTTGGAAATCTGGTTTTTATTGCAATATGAAATCCGAAACAGGTTTATTGAATCAGGAGATACAATCTTTAGCTTGTGCGCTTCGTATTCTTTTTAAAATGTATAGCGATGAGACTCATAGAAACGATTGGGTTAAAGTAGAAACACGTCTTGTCGAAGTAGCCTGTGAAGCATTAGAATATTTTCTTGCTCTTTCTAATGAGACACACATCGATGCGTGGACACCTATACTCCTTTTACTTTTAACTAGGATTCTTAAAATGAGTGACAGCCGATTCGCGGTACATGCATCTAGTTGTTATCCTCTGCTATGCGAAGTCATGTGTTTTGATCTTAAGCCAGAATTACGTTCGGTTCTTCGTAGGTTTTTCCTAAGGATCGGACCAGTATTTAGAATCACGCAACAGTAGCATTGTAATGTAATTTATTTCTTGTAAATCGTACTCTCTCACAGTACTGTACTTTATAAAACAAAACAAAACAAAACAAAACAAAACAAAACAAAAAAAAAGCATATTATTTTACATTACACGTATACATATATACATATTATACATAGTCATTGAGTAGCCATATAAGTATTTACTATGGACAAATATGAAATAGCGAAAAGTAGTCATTTATCATTTTCAAAGTAACATGTATGGATTGTGTATGGTTACAAGTAGTAAAACACATACAAATTATACATAAATAGAAAATCTACACTTTGTGTATCATATTCACGCGAAGATCATAGAAGTTATATATATATATATATATATATATATATATATATATATATATATATATTATATATACGCTTATAATTATTTATGTCGATTTCGTCACTCGATCTTATTTAAATAAATTAGATAGAAATTATGTTTCATTCCAGTGTATTTAATAATGTTTTAACGTACCATAATATTGCTTTTTTTATTTTTAATACGATTAAAGTTGGGACAACGCTATATAAATCTTGAATAAATATAACATATTTGTCTAAACATTTTAGATTTGAAATATTTGATGCTTTTAAAATTTGGTCCCATTTAATTTTTTTCTTGTAAATATTTCTAAAGTAAAGTTTTGATATTAATTTTCTAAATGCACTTAACCTCTTTACCCTTTTATATGAACGTCCCGCCAAAAATATTTCATAAATCAATCAAAACATTTTATTCGTACATGTATTTAGAAATATTTGTGAGGCATGAAACATTAATTATTGTATCCTTGAAAATGATCGTTCTCATTCGGCAATTATTAATTATGCTTTCTTCTCTGTCTTTTTGGGCAATAAAACAGCTTGGATATTTGGTAAAACTCCTCCTTGAGCGATCGTCACACCAGATAACAATTTATTCAATTCTTCGTCATTACGAATTGCCAATTGCAAATGTCTTGGAATAATTCTGGTTTTTTTATTATCACGAGCGGCATTACCAGCCAATTCCAAAACTTCAGCAGCAAGATACTCCATTACGGCAGCCAAGTAAACTGGTGCTCCAGCACCGACGCGTTCAGCGTAATTACCTTTTCGTAACAATCGATGAATACGACCAACTGGAAATTGTAATCCAGCTCTATTCGAGCGGGACTTTGTTTTTCCTTTCACTTTTCCGCCCTTTCCACGTCCAGACATTTTTAAGCTTCTTAGAAATAAAACACAAATACAACCTTCGAGCACTCGAGTTGGATCAGAAATGATGGGAAAATAATTGAGCACAGTTATTTATATCCCCCTATCCTTAAAGAGTACCAATAGGATCGCGCCAAATGAATGTTACGTTTTGATTGGTTCGTTACTAGAACTGTTGGATATATATATATAAAAAAGCGCGCAACGATTGTATGCCTTATTTCAGTTGAATCCTTTCGCATAACATAATGTCTGTGATTACAACGAAGAAAATATTTTCAATTATGCCGCCAATTAACATTCCACCAAAAATCAATGATAAACCTTTAAAGAAAACCAGTGGTAAGGTTAAAAAAAATATCAGTAAGACCGATAAGAAGAAAAAAAGAAATAGGAAGGAAAGTTATGCGATTTATATTTACAAAGTATTGAAACAAGTACATCCGGATACTGGAATTTCCAGTAAAGCTATGAGTATTATGAATAGTTTTATTAATGAGGTTTTTGAACGTATTGCTACGGAAGCATCAAGATTGGCTCACTATAATAAACGTTCGACTATTACATCTCGGGAAATAAAGACTGCTGTACGATTATTGCTTCCTGGTGAGCTTTCCAAACATGCTGTTAGCGAAGGTACCAAAGCAGTTACTAAATACACTAGCTCCAAATGAATTGAAATATTTAAAATTTTTAGGGCCAAAAATTTTTTCCCTCGTAAAACAAATTCTCATGTTTAGTATTTATTAACAGGAATTTTACAATTATATGAAATAGAATAATATGTATATATATCTTTAACGATAAAAATCTCCTATCAATGCAATATTAATTTTATTAATAAACAATGCAATATGTAATAAATTTTATCTAATTGTTATTCAATTTCTCATTTTAATTATGTTAATAACTTAATATAAGATTAATAAAGGATTACGTTATATTTTGCAACATAATAAGGAAACATCAAAAAGTCATCTTTATCGACATTGGTTATGACATTACCGATTGTGTTGTTAATATAGAATTATGATAAAATTTTAAGTTACCGATCGAGTTATTATAAAACATTACACATTATAGATAAAATGGTAAATATAGAAATTGTTGTTATCGATAATGAAATAGTGCATCAAATCTGATTAAATTTTACAAAAATTATTTTAATATTATAATATTCAATTAAAAATAGAATAGTAATTTTTTCTTTATTTTCATTATTAATTAAATAGAAGAAAATAGTTTTTCGAAATCCATTCTATTTCTATTTTCTATTTCCGATAATAGCAATCGTATAAAAAGCAACATCCAGCGTGTTGAGCACATCTGTGTACTCCTTTTACACACATACACATATATATATATACGTGTGTATTCAGGAGTGCGACGCTCCCGTCGTCACAGAAAGACATGAGTCGTCGCGATGCCACAAACCAGCTGCGTCTCAGCTGTTTTCTATCTCTTCTGTTTCGACCCTCTTTTTTTTCCCCAGCGTTCTTTTGGACATTTGGAAATAAAATGTTAAACGAACGTGGCTCGTTCTACTACACAGAAATCCAATTTTACGATGAAAATCAAATCTCATATGTATGTTTATCCGCGCGAGACGACACCATCCTCTTTTTTATTAATATATAAATTATTGTTCGTTTTTGGTATTCGTAAATTTGAATTTATGTCAATTACATTTCATTTAGTTTATTGACGCGTATATACACACCGTCAGAGTTCATTAGACGTTCTTCTAAGTGAAAGTCATTTATTGTTACATGAGATAAATTGATCTTGAATTCTTTTCTGTTTCTTTTTTTTTAATCAATTTTAATTTCGCATCTTTGTAAAAGTAGAAGACAGCAACATTAGAGAGTTATTGTTCATTGCACGATGATTAAATAGACTCTCTTAGATAATAACGACGCCATCTTCTTTTTGTCATATATAAATATTCCTTCATAAAAAAAAAAAAAGAAAAGAAAAATACTTTGGAAAAAGAAATAATTATTATAAATGAAATTTTACTTTTCTTTTCCCCCAATTCTAATTGTGTATCCTCGATCAATGATCAAGGATAAAAGAATTATTGTTTATTCTACGATAATTAGATAACTTGGTATATTATTCAACGTGTCAACAGGAGGAACGTTCTTCGGCATAAAAATATATATCGTAGGGCAGATTGTGTTGCAAGGACGAAACTGGGTATTGAATGGAACAGGTGAACTGGATAAGCTTAAACAGCTGTTTCCGTGCTTTATCCTAACACGAATTTAGCCAGCTTTCCTTTTTCCCAAATGTATTGCTTAAATCTTTCCTCTTTTCTCTTTTCTTGCCCTGCGTACTTTCCCATATGATTACTTACACGTGACCTTTTATCACATATAATCTCAAACTTTACGAATCTTTGAATCTTCGTGAAATTTCGTGACATCTAACAAAATATGATAAGCATATGAAGGATATTATTATAGTATTATAACACAAAATATAATAATAATATTATAACTGTATATATATTTAAATATATGTTTGTATGTTATACATATATGTTTAATATTGTAATATTATAACAATACATAATAATAATATTATATACTATAATTATATTATTATTATTATTATTATTATTATTATTATTATTATTATTATTATTATTATTATTATTATTATTATTATTATTATTATTATTATTATTAAATAAATATTCTATACTATTAAACGAATAACTCTTTGTATATTTCATTTTGTTAATTTCATTTTGAAAATTGACAAGTGATATTGACGAAATGGAAGTGAAATTTATCGTTGTAGGATGTGAGCAAGTGATTTAGTTAGATGTTGATTTTAGGAAAATCCAGGGAATTAAATAACCAGATAAAATAAAAATCAAAGGTGAACAATTGGCGGTCAACAGGACACATGTAGCCCGCACCACCTTTCCCAGTAAAGTGGGAGAAGAGACCCCCACTATTTGACATCGCCATGCCTTGTGAGCTGCTTGGCTTTTGTTTCTGTCTATTTATGGGTAGTCTGCTGGAGTGGTGGCAAGTAAACTTAAATAAGTAGTGGGGGAACGGATCGATTAATAGGGGGGGGGGCGTGTGACCCCCTTTCCAATAGTTTACCACCTTGACGTGCTGGGAACCTTAGTTTTAATGATCCGAATGGTAACGCCCTTGATGAAGAGCACCAACCAAGAATAGATTAAATGTGAATGATAACATGAATATGAATGTTAGTATGGAAATGGTGGATGTTAGTTTCAGCATAAAATTTCTTAGTGAAAGGATAAACTTTGGTATTAATTGTAGCTTATGCTTAATAATTAAGAATTTGAATGTAGACATGAATCTTAAGGCTGTTTGTTCGAAGCGTGTGTAATTTTAACGACAGGTATGAACAAACTATAAACTTTAAGTGCAATAAGAGGACATTATCTTCATTATGCGCCTATTAAATCAGTGTATAAGTTTGTGTAAGTTATAACAGGTTCATCATATCAAGGCAAAGCAAAGCAAAACAAATATTCAGAAATATTTCATCTAAACATTATTTTTTGGAAATTTAATAAGTCTTTGAAAAATTGGTATTAGTTAAGACCCTTTCGTTGTTTTTTCCATGTTTCTGAAATAAAATGAGTTCGCATATAAAAACATGGAATGTATTCGAAAGCGAAGGTAGATTTTTGAGAGTCACTAATGAATATAGATTGGCTAGATTATACTTTGTTCGTTTAAATGTATTCTTTCTTTTTTTTTTTTTATTGTAACTCACTGGCATCATATATAATGTATATAATATTTAAGTATGTATTTCTTCTACTTCTTTTATTATTATTATTATTATTATTATTATTATTATTATTATTATTATTATTATTATTATTATTATTATTATTATTATTATATTAGTAGTGATAGTATTGGTTATGATATAAAGTGAATTATCCTATAGAAGAAAAAAATAGCGCTAGCAGTTCTACCGTAAAAATAGTGCGAGAATGAACTCATGTTTGATTTTTATTAATGTAATATATAATATATAATATATTAAGTGTATATGAAAATTAGCATTGGAAGTGGTAAATTCGTGTCTTTCACTGCAGATTTCAAGAGATGCCATTATATGAAATTTATTTTTCACGAAAAGAAGAAACAGTATTTAATATGTCAAATCCTTGGTCTGATCCTAAAATCTTGGAGCACAGCTAATGATGGTGAACGTGGGGATCACCAATCATGTGACCGCCAATCTCTGAGATTCGATGACAATCGGCAACATTCAATGACAATCGATGATAAACGGCGACAATCGGCGACAATCGGCGACAATCGGCGACAAACGGCGACAAGTGAAGACAATCGGTGAAAAGTGGCGACAAGTAACGACATTCGCCGGCAAGTGGCAATAAGTGGCGACAAGTAACAACAAGTGGCAACGTCCGGCGACATTAGCCACATTTGACAACATTTGGCGACATTCAACGACAAGTGGTAAAATTTGGCGACTATTTGCGATAAAGAGATAGGTGATAGTAGACAGGTGATATTATTATCTTTCACTACGTAAACCTTGTATTCTATAAATTAACAGTATCATAGAATGTAATTATATTTTATATTATTATTATTATTATCATATAATTATTATATTATTGTATTATTGGTAAATTACTTGTTAGCCAACGTAATATAAATAGATATTTAAAGCATAATATCTTTGAGAAAATCAAAACGAAAATGAGTGATCGAATCGTTAAAGAAGGCTCTTTGAGTTTCTCTGACAAAAGAGCAGGCATGATCGTAAACGAAAAAATCAAATAGTGTGACGTAACGTCGTTGCTTGCGATAAGACAGAGAAGTAAAGAGGGAGAAAGAAAAAGAGAAAGAGAAAGAGAGAGAATAAGTTTTGTATGCATAGATAAAAGTGTGTGTATTCACGTGTTAGTGCGTGTGCGTTATGTATACGTAGAGAAACAGAGGGGCAGAAGCTCGAGCGTTTACCGGCGATGCAAAGTAATACAAGAGCTCGCTTCGAGCACGCCCGTTAACTCGATGGAGAGTGTCACCAGCAGCACTCCGGATTGAACTTTTCCAAGTGCTTCACAGTCCGGCTAAAGAAGTCGTCGACGAGGTTTTAACTGTAGAGCCGAGTCACTACTGAGCTTCTACTGAGAAAGAGACAGACAGGAAGAGAGATAAATAGAAGAGAAAGAGAAATGCTTCGAGGAGACCACGAGGTTGTTTCCTTGTTTGCTGCAAACTTACGGATTGGTTGCATGATGATATGAAAATGTTATATACATATGTATGTTATAGATATATTTCTTCGTTATTATGATTATCTTTCTCATCTTTTCGATTTAATATTATTAATCGTGTTATTTCGAAAAGATAAGGAAAAAAAAAGAAATTGCATTATAAGATTTATTAAGTTTAATGAGATTTGTTGAGTTTAAGTAAAACATTCAATTTTTATAGAATTATTATTATCATTATTTTTTTACCATATTTTATATTAGCATATTAAAATATTCTATTTAGCATATTCTTCTCTTTTATCATATTATGTTTAATATATTATATTAGTAAGTAGTAGAACAAGAAAGAGAGAGAGAGAGAGAGAGAGAGAGAGAGAGAGAGAGAGAGAGAGAGAAAGGGAAAGAGATGCAGTCTTTACATGATTACAGAAAATTTCAATTTTAGGGACAAGTAAGAAGAGAGAAACAAAGAAAGAGAGATAATCATTGAATGATTACACGATTACAGAAAATTTCAATCTTAGGATCAGATAAAAAGAGAGAAAGAAAAAAATAAAGAGAGATAGAAAGAAAAAGAAAATGAAAAGATTTAAGGACCAAATGTTTATTTGTTGCGAACTTGCAGGAAGGTGTTAGCTTGACGAGGTGAAAATGGATATTTCTTCGTTGTTAAGATTATCTCTCTTATATCTTTTCTATATAATATTATTAATCTTCTATTAGATTTTTTTTATTAGTTCGATGAAATATTAGATTTTTTTAATTATAACATTTTTTTTAATTATACAATTTTTCAGATTCAATCCAAAGTTCAATCGATAAAATTAGATTTTAATGATATTATTATTATTATTATTATTATTATTATTATTATTATTATTATTATTATTATTATTTCATTTATTATCTTATATTGGTATGTTAATAGTTCAAAGATAATCATTAAATGGTCACAGAAGAGAAATTCAATTTCGGAGACAAGAAAGGTGTGTTCCTAAGATAGATCGGCCGAATTTCTTAGTGAGTTGCTGGGGTGCCGATGACGATTTATGCGAGTACAAAAGCGAGATATCCGTAAAAGCGCTGCAAAATCAACTGATATGCTCTTTCTCTCTTTCCCTTCCCCTGCCCCCTCTCTCTCTCTCTTTTGCTCACGATAGGAGTGACTTCGTGCTATTGACATCCGCTCCTCGTGGTATCGACATCCCGGTACAAGCTCGTGCCGAGAGCACGATTTCGCGTCACTTTCAGAGAGAGAGAGAGAGAGAGAAAGAGAGAGAAGGGGGTTGAAGGGGAGAGGGAGGGAGGTAGAGAGAAAGAGAGATAGAAAGAGAGAAGGTAGGGATGCTGTACACCGTGGCCACCGACGTTGTAATTTTCGCACTCGTGAAAATTACACCTACTATCACCGATAAGTCGTAAATTAGCAGTACATTCGATCCCGAGTTGACCATGTAAAACGGCCATTGGGATTCTCCTGCGATTGACGCCATCAACGGGCGAAAGTTACGACGAGAAGCGACCAAATAAATTGGAATTAGCCAGGAATCGGTCGGTCTCGTTAACATCGATGATCTCGATGATGTATGATGAAAATCCCGGT
Organism: Vespa crabro; assembly: GCF_910589235.1. Classification (NCBI taxonomy): domain Eukaryota; kingdom Metazoa; phylum Arthropoda; class Insecta; order Hymenoptera; family Vespidae; genus Vespa; species Vespa crabro. Next base: position 6,641,492 of record NC_060956.1, on the reverse strand, counting down.
AAAATACATCGATTTGATTTTTTTTTTGTTTTTTTTTTCTACGGCAGAGTTTATATTCCGACAACTATTTCGTATTGATCAATCGTATGAAATCATTTTCGAATAGGAAAAATCATTTAATACGATAAGATATACTTAACACTGAGATTTAATATTTTTATGTTAAAAGAAAAATTTATATATATATATATATATATATATATATATATATTTATATATATATATATATATATATATATATATATATATAATCGAGGGTGTTGATATAATTCGAACGAATTAAGAAATTAGAAATTTACCATTGTTGAGAATTACAACCAAGTGAGTCGTAAATCGATAATAAAAGTATATAGACAAGTTGTATTTAATCGAAAGTTCAAAGCATATAATTTCGGAAGACGGAAGCCAAGAAGATTGTCTATACGTTTCACAACGAGAAGTCACGATTGTGTCGTGTAAATGAACTGAATCTTCTCTCTCTCTCTCTTTCTCTTCGACATTGCCGACAAATAGAGCTCCTAACCAAAACTTTGATTAGTTTCTGGACTAATTCGCGCTTCGTTATTAGTATATATATACACACATTTCTGATTGATTTGAATTTGCGAGGTACATATATATATGTCTACATATGTAGTAGTAATAGTAGTAATAGTAGTAATAGTAGTAGTAGTAGTAGTAGTAGTAGTAGTAGTAGTAGTAGTAGTAGTAATAGTAGTAGTAGTAGTAGTAGTAGTAGTAGTAGTAGTAGTAATAGTAGTAGTAGTAGTAGTAGTAGTAGTAGTAGTAGTAGTAGTAGTAGTAATAGTAGGAGCAATAGTACCAGCAGCAGTAGTAGTAATAATAGTAGGAGCAATAGTACCAGCAGCAGTAGTAGTAATAATAGTACGAGCTATAGTACCAACAGCAGTAGTAGTAATAATAATAGTACGAGCTATAGTACCAGCAGCAGTAGTAGTAATAATAATAGTACGAGTAATAGCAGCAGCAGTAGCAGCAATAGCAGCAATAGTAGTAATAGCAACAGCAGTAGCAGCAATAGTAGTAGTAGCAGCAGAAGTAACAGCAATAGCGGTAATAGTAGCAATAGCAGCAGAAGTAACAGCAATAGCAGCAATAGCAGTAATAGTAACTGCGGGTAATGGCAAATGATACCAGGCCGCAGATGGTAGCAGGTAACGATAAGTGATAGTAGGTAGTAGTAGATAGTAATAGTAATAACAATAACAACTATTACAAACTATATAAATAACCATAGACAACTACAAAACAACTAAAAATAACTATAACTAACAATTATAACAATTGCAACGAGGAAGATAAATGTAAAGATAATGATAACTATAACATTTTATTTTTATTTTTATAGATAATTTATATATGGATGGACATAAAAAAATTATGTATATATATATTTTTTTCTATTGCTCTCAATGAAAGACATATTCAACTGACTTTTAATTTATAATCATCCAACATAATATAATACCAAATATAATAATCTTTTTTTATTACAATATATATATATATTTTTTTATTTTGCTTTTGATAAAAAAAACTCAAGATTGGAAAAAGAAGATGTGTATGTATGTGTGTCACGTGTGCGTGCGCACACGTGCGCGTATGTGTAGGCATACATATACGTATATATGAAAAAAGAAAAAAGAAGAACGAAAGAAAAGAAGATCGGTGGGCTCGTAAACGAGAAAATCGAGAATCGAGAAGCGAGAATTTGGAATCTAGCTTGGTATCTACGAGTGTGCGTATGGCTATGACAGGAGCGTGACGAAGTGCTAATAATACGTACAACAATGGGACAGGGCCGGGCGTGCGCGCGCGCGCGCGTACGACCAACTGAATACATAGAAGGAGAGCTCGATGGAGGAATGTGCGACGATCTCGAGGAACGTGCCCTCACGGTACCAACAATACTCGCATAGATACCACCAATATTTCCCGAATTAATGAAATTATAAGTTCTTCATCTATAAAAATTTTAGTTCTATAACGCCATCTAACTTTAAATTTTATTACATTAAGTTTATTTATTGCTAATAAATTAGTTATATTTAGTATAGTATGAATATGCTATATTTAGTATAATATATTATGTAGTACAATATATTTAATTATTTAAAAGTGTGTAATTGAGTGATTTAATATATTTAATATATTATACAATATTCATATTTAATATAATATAGTTATATACTAATATAACTTATATCATACATATAAGTTTCAAATTATATTGGATTATTCATTTAATAATAATATCTATATTAACAATATTAGTATTTTTTTTTCTGTTTAATAAAAATTTCATAATTACTTATTGAGGAATCCAATATATATAATTGTTTTTAGGTAAAAAATGTAAGAAAAATTGAATAATCGAAAGTTAAACAAAAATAAAAGAAATCCATGATAACGCATAATAATCATACTCTAAATCGCAATATACAAACAATAACTATACAAATGTTCGCATAACGCCAAACTCACATTCTCGTCAGTAGTCACATTTCCAAAGGATAACGATGGTTCTTCGTAGGGGAAAACTAACGGAAGGAGTGTTGGAATGCGAGACAAAGATCAAGAGTGTAAGAGAGTGAGAGAGAGAAAGAGAGAGAGAGAGAGACAGAGAGAGACAGAGACAGAGACAGAGAGAAAGAGAGAGGTATAGAGAGAGAGAGATAGACAAAGGTGAATGTGTGCCCTCTCGCGAGGTGAGCCTGGATGCTGGGATAGAGGTAAGTATGGAGGATTGGGTGAGTTGGAAGGGTAGAAGGAGTATGAGTAAAAGAGAGATAGAGAGATAGACAGACAGAGAAAGAGAGAGAAAGAGAGAGAGAGAGAGAGAGGGAGCGAGAGAGAGAGAGAGAGAGAGAAAGACAGAAAGAGACAGAGAGGGAAGGAGAGAGATTGGGAGGGTGGTGAAAGCAAGCTATTTCTCAGCTTCAACAGCAGGGCTTTTCTTCGCGAGAATATATCGACACGTCAGGAACACACTGGCCCGTTTACAATATCCGCGTATAGGAGGCCGTGTGCGCGCCTATATTTTGACCATCTCTCGCGCGTCATCCGAAGGGTGCCGAGAACGTCGTCGATCGCGCCCTTGGATCCTTTCCTTATCACTTCCGATAACTGAAGAGAATGAAAGAAAGAAAGAAAGAAAAAATGAAAGAGGAAAGAAAAAATAAGGATGAAGTCACGAGTTTGTTTTCCACGACCTTTACTTTTCCCCAATGATATTGTCTTATTGAAAAGAAAAAGAAAAAGAAAGAAAAAAAGAAAGAAATCTTTTTGAAGTTTATATCGTACCATGACCTAGTAGAATAAGAAATGTAAGGGTCAATGAGATCACATGGTATTTTTTCTTTTTTTTTTTTAATTTTTCAATGATACGAATATAAAGAATGTGATATTGTTTTTTCGTGAAATATGACCTCTTTTAATATAACATTCTATTGCAATTCAAAAGTTACGATGATTTGTACAATTTTATGATCTTGTTATAGTTAATAAATCAATGTTGTAGCCTTATCAGATGTTTTGTTTTCGTTGAAAAGTGACAGATTTGAATTTTCAGCATTGGATTTGTTTCTTTGTAGAATGTTTTAAAAAATCTTTTCAAAGGGTTTAAATATTTTTGGAACATAGATATTCATTATGTGTATGCTTGATAGGATATTTTCGAATTGACGTGCATATATATATATATATATATATATATATATATATATATATATATATATACATACACACGTATAGCTATATGAGAAAGAAATAAAATAGAGAAAAATGTGCGAACCATTATAAAATTACATACCTAGTCAAGCTGACGTCTAATTCAGAAACACTTCGTGTGTTTCATTCACAGTACACAGAATCCACCTGTTCTTGTCCCAAGCGTTACACGCTATTGTACTGAAACCTCGAGCGCAGCAGCATCTACCAGTTTCCAGTCGAAAACTCTCGCGATCTCTGATTGTTCAACTTGAAAGCTTTTCGACGTATGTTAAAAAAAAAAAAAAAAAAAAAAAAGTAGAAGAAAATTAATTATTTTACAAAAAAGAACACGTTTATTAGTTTCAATATTTTTCATGGTAATTAGAAATAAATTATTAAATTATTAAATTATTATCAAATTAGAAAATTGTATATTTCGAATTACAATAAAATTTATCTATTCACAGGAGGAAAACGAACTTCGATAAATTTTCGTTGAGAATCATATCCCAAAATAGTTATCATAATCATAATCATAATTATAATTTACTCAAATGAAATATTTGTTAATGTTAATGATCGTTTATTCGGCCAAATGAAATTCTTTCGATTTTGTTTTCATTCTTATTCTTTTTTTCAAATTGCAAAAGATTCATTTATAAGAAAAACAATTTTCGATCAATCTTTTGTAAAAACTAAATCTTCTTTAAAAAAACGACCATAATCATAATAATAATCCAAAAAAAACAAAAATAAAAACAAATTGTCCGTATTAATCAATAATGACAATCGCTTGTTAAATCGAATAAAATTCTTTCGGAGTTTTATTCATTTTCAAATAGGAAAAAGTTTATGAGAATATCAATCCTCAATTAATCCACTTTAAAAACCAAGTTTCAGATCGACGATAATCATAATCATAATCCAACTAAATGAAAGGAAGTCCAGGAACGTAAATCAAAGCGGTGCGGACTGCTCGGTGAGAATTTCTATCACTATTTCGGTACAACGAGTTCCCCCTACGCGACATAGTATGTCTGGAAGCTAAAGAAGAAGAAGAAGAAGAAGAAGAAGAAGAAGAAGAAGAAGAAGAAGAAAAGAAGAAGAAGAAGAGGATGAAAAGGAAGAGGAGAAGAGAGGAGTGAAAAAAAGCAAAAGAAGAAGAAGAAATGTGTACCGCAGGTTAAGACCAGCCGGAGGTTCCCTGCTGGCAAACCATCTCTTTCTCTTCTTCTTCAGCCTCCCTCCATCACACCCTCACTCCGCCGCAATCCTTCCCTCCTCTTCCTTTGCCGCCACCACTTCGTCCTTTCAGTTCACCCGCGGAGACACTCAGTCGGCTACCGACAGCCGTGCGCGCATCACCTTTTGTCTTATTCGTTCGTGTTTTCATATTCAAATGAAATTTTAATCGTCGAAATAGAAATAGAAATAGAAAGATAAATATATATATATTCCCGACAAAAAAAAAAAGATTATTTTCTAATTTTTCATGGATATATAATATTATATATTGATTTTATCGAGTTTAATATCTAGGGTATTATCTTTTACGATTGAAAAAAAAAAAAAAGAACTGGGTTATTTGCTATTTCTATTCTCGAAATTAAATTTGAGACTGGTTAGTGCTATTTCAAAGAAAAGAAAAAATAAATACATAAATTAAGTGCATTATGAAGTACATCGGTGAGATAATCTGACTGTCCGATGATATTCAAGTGATTAACAATTACTCGAATTAGTGATTATTATTTTTTTTTATCTTTTATTTTTTGTTTTTGTTTTTTGCTTTCTATTTGATCTTGGAAAGAATTGCTGGATTTCTTGAAAACTTCAAAACTGACTCGGAAATCGCGCCGATCGAAGCACAGGTGAGAAATTTCTTTTTCTTTTTATATATATATATATATAATATATATATATATATATATATATTATATATATATATATATAATATATATATATATATATATATATATATATATGTACGTATATATGTATTAGGAGGATTGGAAAGAAATGTCGCTTTCTTAAATTAAATTAATAAATAAATTTTTAACAAATTTTTATTTTTAATCACAATCAAATATCGACATGCGCAGAAACGACATTACTTTCCGGTCCTCCTAATATATATATATATATATATATACATATATTCTTCTATCGATATAAAAGTAAATAAAGTTTTTGCGAGATAAATAAAGAAAAAGATGGAAAATAAGAAAAGGAAGAGAGAGAGAGAGAGAGAGAGAGGGAAGAGTAAATAAGATAAGATGAACGATAAGCAAAGGCCGAAAAATCATGTCCGTAGGCGTTTGCGCGCGCACACGCACGTGTCTCCTGACATCGCGGAAGAGAGAGAGAGAGAGAGAGAGAGATAAAGAGAAAGAAAAAGAGAAGGGAGACAGAAAATGAACTGATGGTAGAGCAAAAGAAAAAGAGAGAGACAGAGAGAATCAGAAAATTGCCCCGAAGGCAAAAAATAAACTGCAGTAAAAGAATTCTTGGGAACTTATGGTTTTCTTCAGAAAAAAATGAAAGAACAAGAAAAAAAATAGAAAGAAAGAAAGATAAGAGAAAAACTGTCAAATGCATTCTTTTGCAAGTTATTACGTTCCTCGAAGCATATGTATATTGCTTATTTTGGTTAATGAGAATGTTTGGTTATAGAGAAAATTTGTAGAATCTTTTCCTATCTCTCTTTCTCTCTCTCTCTCTTTCTCTCTCTTTCTCTCCCTCTCTCTATCTTTCTTTTTCTTTCTTTTTCTTTCTTTTTCTTTCTTTCTTTGATGAAAGATAACGTGAAAGGTCGATAAATATATTCAATAATATCTTGAGAGTATAAATGATGTAATTTAATTAGTACATGGTCGATAATAGTATGAATTAAATCGTAATGATATTTAGTTACTTTTATTTCACTTTATCTTTGTGCACGTATAAAGCGTTATTAAAATTGACTAACTTAATAACGAACCGCAAGAAACGCGTCAAGTACACATGCGCTTAGCTAGTAGTCGAACTGCCGTTAACGAGCTCTCGTAATGAGCTCGGGAGTTCGATTAAAAGTCACCAAATTTCGAGAAATGTGGAAAATTCCATATTTTAATGAACGTTCCATCTTATTTTTCAGATATAAAAAATATATATTAACGTTTAAAATTTATTTTGAAAAAGAAAAAAAAAAAAAAAGAAAAAAGTTAAAAAAAATACTCAAAGGTCTTTAAAAAACTATTCCAAAATATTTTTCAAACCCGATAACGTTATTTCCCGAAAGGGGAAAAACAATTTCAATGTAACAGATAGACATTTTTTTAGTTTGCTCATAAAATGATACGAGAAATACAGCTTTTAATCCTTGAATCGATCGTAGGTATTTAGAAAATGTCTTTTATGTCTGAATACGTCCATATGTGCGTATATATGTATACTTACATGTGTATATATATATATATATATATATATATATATATATATATATACGTTTGCGTGTATGTACAAATGTGTACCCGTATGTGTGTGCGTATATATGCGTTTATGTGTACGTTTGTGTACGTCTGCAAGAGTAAACGTAAGTGAGCGAGACACACGCGGGTTGGCGTTAGCGTGTTATACCAAAGTATTATATCGATTAACTGTTGGCAACAGAAGAGAGAGGCAGAGGAAAGCTTGTTGGAGGGTGGCATGGCTTTGGCTTTCCTATATTATTAATCTTTCTCTCTCTCCGTCCTCTTCTTCGCCTCTCTACCTCTTTCCTTTCCTTCCTTTTCTCTCTTTCTCTCTCTCTCTCTCTCTCCCTCTTTCTCTTTCGACCCAGTCAACCCCTCGGCAACCTCTGCACCCCACAGTCGGTGCTGCTGTCGGCTGAACCTGCCGTATATGCGTCCGTCGAGTCAGTCAGGTGTTGTGGGCAGCTTCCGTGGCTCAAAGAGAATCAAGAGTCACGACAGAGAGAAAGAGAGAGAGAGAGAGAGAGAGAGAGAGAGAGAGAGAGAGAGAGAGAAAGAAAAAGAGAGAGAGAGTTATGCTTCACTTCCTTTGTTTGGTACCTTCCGGTATCAGCCTGGTAAATACCGTTTGAATGTTTCGACTTTCTCTCTCTCTCTCTCTCTCTCTCTCTCTCTCTCTCTCTTTCTCTTTCTTTGTCTCTCTCTTTTCTTCTTTTCCACTCTCGTGATCGTCGACACGATTCGCCAGCGGTTTAAATCCAATTTTCAACAAACGAGAACAGGTTCCTACTGACTTTGTGCACAAAGTGTATGCCAAAGTAACAAGGGCTCAAATAGGACGATTGTTACTCGATTCTTTTTTTGTTGCTTTATAGATACAAATCCAAGCTCATTTTATTGTTGTATTACGAATTATAAATGAAGAAGAAGAAGAAGTAGAAGAAGAGGAAGAAGTTATTTGTAAATTTTCTGACGTCGACATAAAAAATTCTCGAGAAAGTTTTGTTTGCTGAAGTTTAACTGTTAGAAGAACGAGGAACTTCCTCAAGGAGGAAGAGGAGAGGAGGAGGAAATGGAAGAGAAGGTAGAAGAGGATAGACTCTCGTCGACGTATTGGAATAGTGTCACACGCATACTCAAACGTGTTTGAGCGTTTAACGAGCCTACACCTAGACGCGGCTAGATCCGACGATATTCACTGACACTGACGAACCGGCTGCAGTTTGAACGCACCTGCGCTCGCCATTCAATATTTCCACGAATATATTAAGTGCCGACTGATTGATTCCTCGAACAAAGGTGTTAATTAGACAAATGGTACTTTCTTTTCAATAGGAAGTTAGGAAAGTTTAAAAAAAAGAAAATAATAATAATAACAATAATAATAATATTGTAATTTCTGAGGAAAACAAATACATATAATTACAGATATTTAATTTATAAATTATTAATTAATATTAAATATTTATATCTACTAATCAAAACTTCATTACATATAACATTCATTATTCGATCATCGATTGATCATATTGATCAAAGTTTTAATATCTTCGTTCTATCGAATAGAAATCTTTGATCGATTTAAAGGGCCGTCGTTTCATTTAATATTCTCTATATAAACGCATGCGCATTATCTCCATGCGAGAACGCGTTAAATGATAGTGCGTTTAATAATATGGGTTTGCGTGAAACCGTCAGGAAAACCACGAAATCGTGTTCTCGGTGGTGCCACGACATGACGATGACAGGTACGTAGCTGGACTTGTCAGGTACTGCGCGCTTAAACGTCGGTGAAGGGAAGACTGGTCTAAATGCAATTAAGCGCAAAGCAATTTCATTCCCCCCCTTTACCCCTTCTCCTTCTCTTCGTCCTCCTCCCAAGCCCTCCTTTCACCTACCTTTCTCCGATCCTAACCCCGCCATTTATATCAGTGGATTTTCATTCGTTGAACATGTAAAAATCTTCTCTTCGAAAATTATAATAAAAGAGTATGAAAAAAAAAATAATGAAAAAAAAAGAAAAAGAAAGAAAAATGGTCTTTGAAAAGTTAAAAAAAAGTTGATTAAAATAACGACAAAAACTTGAATTGATTCGATTTGTTTAGCTATAAAAAAGTTTGTAGCATACAGGACATCGCCTGGCAGGCATGTCTTCTTCTTTCTTTTTTACTTTTTCATTTCTGAAGAATTTTTCTACGCATGAACGCTCAAACGCCAAGTCACCACCACCAACGCCGCCGCCAAGCCCACCGTGGACATAGAACGCGCGTAGAAAACGAAACGTAACCGCGTACCAGCCGGGAAACTGACGTTTCTGCGCATGACATCTTTGTAACGAGGCGAGCTTTAACATACGCATACCTATCTACCTACCTACCTACCTACCTACCTATCTATCTATCTATCTATCTCTACCTATGTATGTTTTATATATGTATGTACATATCTTTTATGTTAACAGCGTAATAGTTATGCGTTTAACCCCCAAAACCAAAAGTCGCTTTGCTTTCCGATACATTTTTCTTTATACCTCATGTCGATACTCAACGTATGTATATTACGAACGTGGGATTGACCCTTCGATTATTTCGCATTTCAATAAAAATTGGATAGACACATCAACGATTACTCGCTATCATCTATATAGATATACGAATTAATTTATTTAGTTTATATAATAAATCTAATATTATATTTTATATCTTTTGTAGATTAATATATAAATGATAAAAGTATTATTGCATTATTTTTCATATGATTCTATGACACTTGTCATTAGATACATCATATCATCTATATTATAATAATACTATATAATTAAATTATTATCATTTATAATATTTATATTATACGAATATTTATATTATACGACGAAATTATTATTATTTTAAATATCTATGCTATACGAATTCTGTAAGATCAAGTAAATATTATTAGAAAAATCTATACAAATCAATTTTAGTCGTCTTTCAATTATGAATTCATTTTTAATTAGTCTATCAAATTCAACAAAGATTTAACGATGTCTGTAGACTTTGAACGTCAACAGAATGACAAGATAAAAAGAAAAGAAAAAGGAAGAAAGTATATGAACTAGGCAAAAAAGAAAAAGATAGAAAGAAACGAGAAGACACATCGTAATCGGAACGCTGTCTATAAAGTCTCGATCGTGGTGGTTGACGGAAGGAGGTTCCGGGGGTAGTACTAGTGGTACTACTACTGGTACTTCTACCACCACTACAGCTACTACTACTATTACTACTACTACTGTTACTGCTGTTGCTATCGGTGAAGGTGGAGGTGAACTGGGGGTGGTAAAAGAGGAGAGAACGCATCATCGAACGGCGGTGCGAGCCGGGGCGACGCGCGGTGGCTGTGCGTGACATTTTTGTAATGAAACCAAGCTGAACGTACGTCGGTCTCTCGGCAGTCAGTACGGTAGACATCTGGCCTGCCTCTCGCTTGGCCGTTCTAATATTGGAAATTTCAGTACTCCTCCAACCTCTACCTCCACCTATAGTTCCACCTCCTGCTCTCTACCACCACCTTCGCTGGCAGTAGCAGCAGCAGCAGCAGCAGCAGCAGCAGCAGTAGCAAGCACTAGAACTAGTACTAGCACCACCACCACAACTACTACCACCTCCTCTTCCTCCTCCTCATCCTCCTCCTCCTTCAGGCGCCGTACCATGTGCGGGACATATGTATAAACATAAGCTCAGCACGACGCGATGCCCCGAAGCTCATTTCCTTCAAAAAGCGGAGTCGCACGATCGAACTGCGATTATTCCTTCCCCTACCACTTCATCTCCATCTTCTCCTCCCGTCACCCTGTTTCGTCTCTTTTGTCCTCGTACGAATTTATCTGAATCGCCGTAGGTACCTCATCAAATCGATATTTCTCTCTCGATATTAATTTTAAGTTATCGTTAAAAGTAAGTTGAACAAATGCAAGAGATGTTTTTTTTTTTAATTGATGTTTAAGAGTTATTTTAAAAGTTATAATAGAGCAGATGATGGAAAAGCGTAAAAATAATACTCGAAGGAATTTTCTTTTTCTTTTTACTGGATGAATTATAAAAAAAAAATTCGAAGGATAGTTGAAACTCGCTAACTCGAAGCTTGCCACGGGGTAAAACGAGCGCGGATTTCGAAGGATTTACGCGTTTCCATCTGGCCCTCGTTGTAAACTTCTCGTCGACGAGGAAGCACAGATCGTTTGTCGAGAGAAAGAGAGATAGATATACGGATAGATAGATAGATAGAGATAGACAGATAGAGCAAGAGAGAGAGAGAGAGAGAGAGAGAGAGAGAGAGAGAGAGAGAGAGAGAGAGAGAGAGCAAGCGGTATCGGCTCGCAACTTTGCGATGTGTATCTGTCTCTCTCTCTCTCTCTCTCTCTCTCTCTCTCTCTCTCTCTCTCTCTCTCTCCCTCTAACTCTTGGAAGCTTCTGGTTTTCTCCCTTACGATGAAAAGCCGAGAACACGCGCCTCATTCGCCGCGAGTTGCGTGAACGCGATGTATCTGTCGGAGCTTTAGCTGTTACGTGAAAAACAAAGTGAGTATTTTTAACTTCATTTCCAAGTTGACCGAACCTAGTGGGACACTCGAAAAGTATGGAGAAAAAAACAAACTTGCAAATCTTTTCATTTGTTACGTTTTAACGTACGAATGATTAGATCGCATATTTGAGAAAAACGAAGAAGTAAAGAAAAAAAGAAATCTAATATGTATCATAATATAATTAATAACTTATGAGAACATTAATGACAGACGTAAGAGATAAAAGATTGAAGAAGAAATGAAGGAGCTCTTCCTATTTCATGTTTTTGTTTGGCAAAGGGTTCAGAAAAAAATCAAATTCGACGGAATAGAAGGAAGAAAAACAAACGGACGGTAATAATAAAAAGAAGAAAAAAGAAAATTTGAAAGAGAGAAAAAGAGATAGATAGATAGATAGATAGATAGATAGATAGATAGATAGAGAGAGAGAGAGAGAGAGAGAGAGAGAGAGAAAGTGAGAGAGAAGGAGAGAGAGAAAGAGAGAAAGAGAGAGAGAAGCCTTCGCGCGAAAGGGTCGCAGCTGTGTGCGATTACGTGCGCGAGAGTCATGGATTTTCTACCGGTGGCACGTACCTATACACATCTATAGCATACAAACACACAGAGATATGTGTATAAGATCTACGCTAAAATACCTAGACTTATACGTGAGTGTATATATCACTTTTCACCAACTGTGTGTATGCTCTTGTTTGCTTAACTAAGCGTCTTAACGAATTGCCAGAGTGCGTCTCCAACCCTGATCGAGGGAAAGGCCAAAGCTCTACGGCTTTCATCAAGCTTCCTCCTCCAACCCCCTTTCATGAGAGTCGATCAATGGGGTGAACTTCGATATCCCGATCGTCACGTTTCTTCAAGACTTGCTTCTTCCATATTAATTTGAATGAGTTCATGATTAAAATACATTTATTAAGTAATTTCATGACAAAATGAGAAAGAAATTTTGATTATATATTTAACAGAGACAATTTTCATAATTGTCGTTACATATATTACAACGATGACCCTTTATGTACATATATATATATATATATATATATATATATATATATATATATATATAATCGTTCTACATAAAAGTCAATCAACCCAGGCCAAAATAATTATCGTTTGTACAACTGCAAAAGAAGATTTTCATGTGAAAATCAGATTTATATCTATTATACCAGGGAATTCGTAAATCAGTAGAAATTGAGGAATCGAGGAACGAGCCGTTGCTACGTCACGTCGAACCGCTAAATTCGTCCATTAAGCTTAGACGTCCGTGCAGATGTACAATGTACATAACAGATTGGCTTTATCGCAGCTGTACGGACGTAAAATAGGCGACGGAGATCGCAAACACAGTGTACGACACTTGTTCGCCCGATGACGAAGGAATGGCGGACATCTGTAACAACAGAAGACGATAGGCTCTACCCACGGTGATCAAAAATAATAACCATCTGTTACAATAAAAGTTGCGTGCACGTATTGTTCTAACGTAACGTGAATTCTTTCGGAGAAAAAAAATGTCAAATATGTACGCACACACGTGCGCGCGCACATGTGTGTGTGTGTGTGTGTGTGTGTGTGCATGCTTATCTGTGTGCACGTGTGGGAAAGAATGATGTTTTATTATCTGTATTTTACAGAAATTGATTTATGAGATCGTTCGACCAGAATCAGGTAACCAACATTATTACAGGATTAGGATTTATGACGATACTTTTAAGTAGGTATATAAATTTAGATATATAAGTATAATAAAATCAATAGTATTTTCCAACGTGATATATAATTTTGTAATTTCTTTCAATAACGATTTTTTGAAATTTTTGAAATGATCAAAATAAGAAGTATCGTCTTTTATCAAATGGTTAACAAACTTGCAGTATAAAATTCGAAGCGATTTGGCGATGCAATTTTCCAGTAAAAATTATGGCGAGCCATCAGAGAGACCGTTTCTTGGACGAAACGAAGGGCTCGTTTGCATTTCACGTTAATAACGAGACCATGTGGCACCGAAGGCAGTCTGCTGGCAGGGCTGCTGCGCGTCAATAAAATAAAATTCCACCGGTTCGGAGTGGTGCACCATGTGGATCTTAAAGATTACTTCCTGCTTTCCTTCCATTTAATTTTCTTTCCTTTAATGTTACTTCTTTCAACATAGCTAAGGAGAAATATTATATTATATATTAACCGAAAAAACAAATTTTCTTATTTCGTTTATCTTTTTCCTTATCGGAAGACTTCTTTCCCATCGATTATTTCAAATCATTCTCATTTTACTTTTCAACAGACGTATTTCTCCTATTAAATATCGACAATTTAGGTATTCAACAACGGGCCGACGAATCGTGACGGATCCCCCCGTTAGTTTTACGAACTAACGTCCGTCCAATTCCATTAAAACGGCCATCGGTATGCACGACGGGGTAACCCGTTGTCGAGCACGTAGACGAAATATGTGACCACCACTCGCGAAATGGAATCAATCAAATACGAATCGTGGTTACGATGACATAGATACACACACCTTCAGATTCCCCCTTTCGTTTAGTTTTTCGATCCTTTTTCAGTGGGTAGGCGAGGACGGCTGTGATTCGATTCTCTACGAGAATGAGTCTTCTCGCGAGAGAAATTTTCTCGTTTGTTAAAAAAGAAACGAACGAAAAAGATCTACTCGGTAAAGATATTATATAGATATATTTTTTCATTAACTGAAGAATTTTATCATAATATTCTTTGAATTCTACTTAACTCTTATATGTCAAAATTAAAAAACATATAATTTAATGTGTGATATACATATAATAATAACATTGAATCATTCATTAAAGAATTAATAATAATTGTATGTAATTAGGAGACAAGTCAATGAGATCGAAATTTTATTTCTATATAGCTATAAAATATTATGAAAAATTTGATAAATATAAACGAGTAAATGAAGAAATATTCAATGATCCCATTCGATTTTAATACGAAACGATAATATTTATCGTCAGGTTGAAAGGATCGAGTGGTACCGCTAGCATGAAAGTAGACGGTGGAGTGGCGAGTACGACGGTCCTTCAGAAAGTCAAGGTTAAGGAAGAGGCAAAGGAATGTTGCGGCTTTCAGCAGGTCTCAGCAACATCAGGGGGATCGAGTGGGACGAGCGTGGTCGTTGTCGTTTCGACGGTGACAGCGGCGTCGACGACCGTTATTGCAACGACATCCAGCAATTGCAATAGCAATGGTCTGACCACTGTGGGAATAGCAGCCACCATTGCGAGTACCTCTACAACCACCACTGTACCTACCACGTCCTCGACCTCGAATGCTCTTCAAACCTCTGCCATTATCTGCCATCCATCTACCCCGATAGCTGCTGTGGCCAGTAGTACGGCTCAGACACCTGAACCTTTGCCGGTAGACCTCGACCTCAAGAGTAAAAACAAGGGTGAGTCTAATGTTAACATCTCAGGTGAATCATGGAAAGAAAAAGCAAGTTATAAGTTTCGCGTAAATTCAGCTAGAGAAAGATATATACATCTTTTATATACACATATATAAGATATATATATATATATATATATATATATATATATATATATATAAGATATATAAGTTATATATATCTATGGAGTTTTACGAGAACGTCATCGATTCAAGTTCAATATTTTCTTATCGATGAATCTTATAAAATCTTGTTAGATGATATTATATGTTCCATGCAAACATTTATCTCTTTTATATTAAATTCAGATATATAGAGAAAAAAAGATAGATAGATAGAGAGAAAGAGAAAAAGAGAGAGAGAGAGAGAGAGAGAGAGAGAGAGAGAGAGAGAGAGAGAAAGATAATGTTACACAATCTGGAGTTTTGAAAGAAAATCAACAACTTAAATTCAATATTTTTCATCAATAAATTCGATAAAGTAGATAAATCTTACTAGACTATATTACAATATTTGTAAAGAATATTATTTATTATATATATATATAATAAATATATATAATAAGTATATATATATATATATATATATATATATATATATATATATATATATATACATATAGTAATATATAAATTCAGATAAACAGAGAAAGACAGAGAGATAATGATATACAGATTGGAGTTAGAAGAAAAAGTCAACGATTGAACTATTTCATATTTTATAAACGTATCCTGAAAAATATTTACAGAGTACAACGATGTCATATGATTTATGAAAAACTATTTTTATTTTCTTTTGTTTTTTTAATCTAAATCGTTAGATCGCTGCAAAAAGGGGTAGAAATAGAGGATAAACGTTCAAACAACTAGTCATCCGATGTATCCAGAAAGAGAATGGAAGAACAGAAGAGAGAAAAAGGACAGAGAGTATTTTCCACATTCCTCGTTCGCTGAAGAGAGCGTTGGGCTTAGCTGTGAGCGCGTCGTACATTAGTTCGGAATATTGCATGATGGTACCCGTATATTCAGTCCGCGGGTGTGCTCTCTCGCTCAAATCGTACATTTAGTACCGAACTGGTTATCTGGACGAGTGAGAGCCCGCAGCTACCTTGGAAATGGCTCAGGAAAAAAGCCTTTTCACTCTCTCTCTCTCTCTCTCTCTCTTTCTCTCTCTCTCTTCTCTCTCTTTCTCTCTCTTTCTATATCTCTTCTCTTGGCACATCAAAGTCCCGTCAACGCGGAATCATTCGCGGTTCGCGGCTCTCCTCACCCTTATTTCTCTATCCTTGTCTCTTTCTCTCCCTCATCTTCTCCCTCTCTCTTTCTTTCTCTCTCTCTCTCTCTCTTTCTCTCTCTTTCTCTCGCTCTTCCTATTTATTCATACGCCGAATCTACGAAAAAATTGTCCTTTTTGTCATTCAAATGCGATAACATTTTTATAACCAAAAAAAAATTCATTTTCCAAATGAATCGATCTCTTTTTAAAAGTTTCGATTATATTTGACTTATCATATTGTTTTTTATACTATATCATTTTATTCCAATTAATTTTACAAATGTAATTCTATTGATTAATTCTAGTAATTTTATCAACGAATTTTACTGCATTTCCCGTTAAGAGTCATTAATATTAATAGTTTTTCATTATTTTTTGAACGAATATTTTTTTTTCTTTCTTTCTTTTTTTATGTTGACGAGTCTACTGCCGGACACACAACTACCACCTCATCCGCGACGTCGTCCAAAGAGACGCTAATCTGACGGGCTGACGCGAATATTTTTTTTCGGCGTGCGTGCGTCCGGAGGTCGCGTCGTGTCGCATGACACGATAAATCTCTCGATCCGGACGAGAAACGTACGGGATTAAACTCTCGTGCATGCGAAAAAAGGAGATAAAATTTTTATTTCCGTCGCTACGCCGATGCAATTCCTTCGTTTCTATTTTTTTTTTTTTTTATTTCATATTCTTGTATTTTGTTTTCATTCTATTTATCTTGGCCACCAACGAAATATTGCTTTTACGAAAACGAAAGCTCTACCCTGTCGTCGCGAGATTTTCCCAAAAAAGAAATATTTTTTTCGAAAGACGCATCATTTTATATAAATTGTTATTTTTACAAAATATATTGTTGAAACACGTTACGAACTTCGGATGTGAAGTAACAATTAATTTTCTTTTATATATTTTATTAATTTAAAAAAGAATTATACTTATGAATTTGTTGCTAGTATAGTTATACTATTATTACTGTACTATAACTATACTGTACTAATACATACTATACTATAATATAAAAATACCTAAATGTAATTCTAGTATAATATAGTATAATATAATTATAGTACAATATAGTATATAATAATAACAGTGCATATGATGAGATATTAATTTAAATAATACTATAACTTTCCAATAATAGAAATTTATTAGTGAATGCGGATAAAAAAAAAAAATTGAATAAAATTTAAAAAGTTTCTACGACAAAAATAGAAAAGATATATCCCCTCCATGTTTCAAGAAAAAAGAAAAGAAAAAAAAAAGGCTAAATCGATCGATTTATCAAATTGGACATCCCTTCCTATTTGAACCGTCAAGCTCTCTCCGAAAGTGCACATTTCGTAGGTTCGATCGCGAGAAATGGACTTGGATGCATCCGTTTTGAAATCCTTCGAGTGGATATGGCAGGAACGCGGGCGAGAATCCGGTGTGTATTCGTTCTCCTTGAGTGAGGAGGTGCAACGCGTATGTTTACATACGTATACACATATACACATACACATATACACATACACATATACACATACACATATACACATACACATATAAACATACATCGTGTTAGCTGAAAGAGAGAAAGGAGAGAGAGAGAAACGAGATGGGAGAGAAAGGAGACAGAGAATCACGATCACAGGATGTTCCTCTCTTTCTCTTCCTCTCTCTCTCTCTTTCTCTCTCTCTCTCTCTCTCTCTCTCTCTCTCCTTCGTTTTGTAAGAGCGAGAGGATAGCGAAACTCCTGCAAGCAGTCAGTCAAGCCGGTTGGCTCTGGCCCGGTGTGTTGGTTAGGTCGCTTCGTGCGCTGCCTGACTGCCTGGTCCAGACGCGATAAGGCACGTCCGACACTTCCACCGGGATTCTGCTCCAGGCTGATATCATATCCGGTACACCGTCGGCATTCCCGGTTCGCCGCCGTTCGAGGTATTTTGCGATAGTCGCCCTACCACGACGCTGCCACCGCTCGTTTTCCCTGGATATGCTTATGACGTTGAAAGAGAGAGAGAGAAAGAGAAAGAGAGAGAGAGAGAGAGAGACCGGAGACGAGTTCAGTCTCTCTCTTTTTTCCTCTTTCTTTCTTTTTCAAGTCGAGAACACGTTCGTTTTTTTTTCAACGAACTAACGTTCGATGCTCTCTATCTCCTTTACCTCGACAAGCTCTGCTTTTCTTAAATTTCCAAGGATAAGTACGTTAAGGATTATTAAAAATTTGTTTTTATTTGAGATTGTTTTTCTTCTTTTCTTTTTTTCTTTTTTTTTTCTTGGTATGAAGATTATATACGACTAGAAAAAAAGAAAAAAAAGAAATTCTACTTTAACGGATTAAAAATTGTCAACGTGTAAGATTCAAATTTGTTGATATGAGTAAATAAGAAAAAATTAAAAAATAGAAATCTAATGGAATCTATCAGAAAAATGAAAAATAGAAAGAGTAGAATCCAACAGGAAAGAAAAGTAAAAATAGTAGAGAGTAGATGGTATGATGGAAGCGGTGAGGGGTGAAAGGGAGAAGAAGAAAAAAGGACGAAGAAGAATTAGAAACAAGGAAGAGGAAGCAAGTAAGCAAGCAAGCAAGCAAGCAAGTAAGGAAGGAAGGAAGGAAGGAAGGAAGGAAGGAATTGCGATCAAAGCCATCTGTTGCATTGTCCCGGCAATTAGGAGGCGACAGCTGAGTCTCACCGTACTTACTTCCAGCAGAGATTCTCAGCCAGGTGGCACACGTGCGCCCTATCGATCACAAACGAAGTCAAAGATATGAAAAAGGGAGGGAGGAGAGGCGAAAGTGAGGGTAAACGAAACTCGGTTGCTTTGTCGGCTTTCTCGTCTAACAAAAGGTGATCCTTCGATTTCACACGAATTGTTTTGGCTAAGTCCGACCAGATCTCTCCAGAATCTCAACGATATTTGAGAATCGTTATGATGTTGAGAACCTCTGCCGGAAGTAACAGCTGGCCGAAGGGATAGTAACATCAGCAGCAGCAGCAGCAGCAGCAGCAGCAGCAGCAGCAGCAGTAGCAGCAGCAGTAGCAGCAACAGTACTAGTAGCAGCAGCAGCAGCAGTACCATTACCGTCACCTCACTGGATAGCTTCCCTGAAATTCATATATTCGCCGTATGGAGAGAAGACGAACGACGAGCCTGCGCAACGAGCGACGACCTCGAGAAAGGACCCTGTCTGAAGAATTTAGGGCGAGGATGTTATGAATGGGGATGGTGGTACGTTGGGCATAGATGGAATCACAGAACTCGACAAATCTTGATAAAAAAATTTTGAACATTCATATTTGAACAAAATAAATTTAAATTTGCAATATAATGTTTCATCTTACTTACGGGATAACCACACTTAAGCTAGACAACAGGCTAAAAATGAGTCGTTTAATATATCATGATTTTTGTAAGATAGAGTAAAACGTTGCAGTCATATAGATTGCAAGCAATGAAAAAGAAGGCAGTACATGGTCGATTCCATGAAGAAATCTTGAATCTCTCTTTGTTATCTGACATCGTTCCAAGAGTATTTTTATGAATCATCTCTCTAGGGATCCCTTAATCGCAGACATTAATCAACCTCATTTACGTACATCCACTTCCATTAAAGTTATGCGCTATGTTGATCACAAGTACTACGTTTCTAGAAAAGAGATTGGAGAAAATAAAAAGAAAAAGAGAGAACGAGAGAGAGAGAGAGAGAGAGAATGAGGGAGGAGGGATCTGAGAGGTTGTGCACCTTGCACCCGTCATATCGCATAAGCTGTACGTAGTTTAGTTTCCCGAGAGTTCAGGTACAGGTAATTACCTACCGGCTACCGGCGTCAGGTGGTAGTGACACGTTAGCGCTAAAGCTCTCTCCTTTTACTCGTTCAAATATGGTTCCTCCCTGGACTCACCTACGATTACGTTCTCACGTATCTACCACGTAGAAAATATCGAAGGAACTATACCGAAAGGCTAAATCAATTTTCTTTGAGAAAAGAAAAAAAAGAAGAAATAAATAATGGTTAAATAGGGGAAGTAATATTCACAATGAAGTATATGAATATTACTGTCTTCTTTCATCCAACACATTGGAAAATTGTAGAAATCAGAGAAGACATTGACAAAGTTGAAACGGAGTAACATCGAGATCAGCCATTTTTCTCCGACTTAACGCTTCTGCGTTTGTCAGTGATGTGCTACGAAGAAAATAGACGAGGAGAAGAAAGAGATAGAGGAGAAAGAAGGAAAAGAGGAAGAGAAGGAGGATGATGATGATGAGGAGGAGGTGGAGAACGTCGGTATGCACGGCTGTAACGTTTCGTTATCGGCCGTCGCTGCCGTCGTTTTGCCACGCATGCCACGAGGCCGGAGGCATTCTAGGAGATAACGTGCGGAACATAGAATGGGAGCAAGACAAGGTGGATGACACGGCCCGTAATTGCATGTTATCCGCTGCACCCACGCGACCGAGAACGAAGGACTCCCCTCACATGCATATACACACATAAACATGCATATATGTATATAGAATTATATATACATATATATAGATGCATCCACGTCTCGTCTCGTCTCGACTCGTCTCGCCTTGAGCACGTGTTCTAAAATATTCCCCAATGAGGATTCTCATCCTACTTGTCTTTCGTATTTCTCTACTACGCGTACTTTTAGCGTATCTCATGTTGGATGCGACGGATCACAACATGACATTTTTTAATAATTAAGTATTTCAATATATGTTAGATAGATTTATTAGATAATTATAGTTTCCTTATAATCTTGTCTCATTACAAAAGAAATAATAAAAAAAAAAGAAAAAAGAGAACAGTTAGGATAGATGCATAGTTAGTCTTATACCAATGTCGCTGATGTCGCGTTATTCAAAAGCAACAGGCATTACGTGAGAACGGAGAAAAGACTTTCATTTCAGTGAGTCCTACCAGCAGAGATAAAACAACGAGGGAAGAGAATAATCATCTTGAGGCACTCTCACCGTCTTCTCAACATCATCAAAGACATGGCTTGTCAACTACCAACACACCCCAGACTCAAACCAATGGCTCTCGATCAGAGTACAAAGGTCAGTTGGGTTGCTCTAGGTCATCGGACAACGATAGTCCCATGTCTTCGCATCCTCTCAAACCTGATCTTGAAGAATCCACTGGAGGAACGTCAACCGGAACATCAGCTAGTTCGACCTCTACTGTTCCTACCGTTACTGCCTCTACCACAGGTGGACCTTCAGCCACCTGCAGAAATGAGGAACAGGTCGAGGCCAATCCACTTCTGTCAAATGGCGTCAGGTGTATCACTGGGGTCTTTGCTGGTCATGGAAAACTTAAAAGGCTACTTGGTACACTCGTACAATTTGCAACTGATATATCAGCCGACACTGGAGACACTGTACGGACCTTGGTACTTGCTCTTTTGGTACGTATGTACATATATGTATATATATATATATATATATATATCTTTTTATCATTCCTTCCTGATGTACATACTTCAAGTGGAAGATAAATAATTCAAAATTCATAAGTCGAATATCATCATCTTTTCTATTTTTCTTTCGTATGAATTTATAAAGACTGATCATTCTTCTTAATTATACCGTCCATGGTAACACTATAGACAGGGAACTCTTTGATATGCCTTACTAAGTACACATTTGCAAGCATCATCTTGCACTCGTTGCAATCATCTAACGTAGCGCTAAATCAACATACGCGTATCTACCAACTGACGAGGATGACCATAGAAAACGTATAGAATGGACCGACGCTGCTGCAATACTGCTAGTGCCAGTGTTGCTGCTGCAGAAACACCTAAGTGCATCCTTAAGACGAGTTTGAACATGTGCGAGAGGAACGAAAAGAGAGATGGCACTCGTCCCGAACGTTTCATCAATTTTCAATTCGAAAGTACTAATCCTACGAATATTTAAGCATTATAAATGAGTCCTTGTTATCCGATGATTTATATATTCCATTTCGATTAGGTATATTTTATTTAACAAATCGCTTGTAATGGACTCGTTTGTATTACAATAGAATTTAATAATATTTTTATAAATTAATATTTTTATAAATTAACGAATACAAAAATTAAGTTGAAAATTTATCTATCTATTATTCGAAATTTCTCAAAAATATATTTGTTATCTAAAAAAAATTTGATCGAAGAAAAAATAAAAAAAATTAATAAAATACTTTTCATGTAAATTGTTAAATCTTTTGTCGGGGAATTGCGCCTAACGCAAAACGAGGACAATCGATGGTCGACATATCGCTAAGCCGATTGTAAATATTTAAAGTACCTACATAATGTATGAACGTTCGAGCACGGAGGCTGCATGCGATTCTGGAAACGTGACATCTGGTAACCGTGCGTGACGGCATAGCGATCGCAGCACGTGATCAACGTAAGATCAAAACTGTGGATTGAATTGATTGATAAATAGTAAAAAGATAATGGATAAATTTAATCCTTCCTATTTAGATCCCTCTAATCTTATATATTTATTTTTTCTTTTATTTTTTACATTACAGAGTGGTACTATGACTGCCGAAGAATTTCACTCTGCTTTGCAAGAAGCTACGAACTTTCCATTGAGGGGATTCGTTTTGCCATATTTGAAACATACTTTACCATCTTTACAAAGGGATTTGAATACGGCTGCTAGAGCTGGTAACCAGGTGAGTATCTATAATTAATTTTTTTTTAGAAGATATGTTATTCAAAATTAAAAATTAATAAAAAAATATTTATATTATTTATTATTAACAAATTTAAAACGAATAAGATAGATATTTCTTTTTTATTAATTGTTAATTTACTAAGATATATATAAATTTTTTTTTATTATATATATATATATTTCTTAAATTAAATTTTTAAAAAATTAAAAGATAAAATAATATAAGAGATATAATACATTGTAAGATATATATATATATATATATATATATATATATATATATATTGATTTTAAAATTTTTGCTAAGATTAAATATATATACCTACATAATATTAATAATAAAAAAGTGAAAAATAAATAAGCATTAGCAAGTTCTTCTTAATACAACTCGACAAATTATACGAAACATTGTAATTCACGAATACAAGTAAGCTCTCTTTTAGCTTCGAGTTAGCGCGAGACATCGTTAGAAGAACATACTAGCCCGGGCCATTTTAATAGCCGGTACGGCGCGTTCCTTCGGGCTTTCGAGGACGATATAGAGGGTTTGACGAAAATAATAGTAGCGGTTGACCCATAAAGAGCGGGATGCTTTATTAGAGCAGCCACGGGGGATCATAAATCACTGCAACACGAATGCGCCATGGTAGAACGCGTAACGATGCATGAACAAACGAATCACTTCGCTAATACTGTTGTACATTTGCCCTTACCTTGGGGAATTTTTAATTGGTTAGATATCAATATGTGTGCACAGTGTGCACAGGTCAAAAAGAAAAATTGTCCTGAAGATTATTTTTTTAATTTTTTTTTTTTTATCTAATTAAAATTGTTCAAGAATTGTTCAAGGATTAGTGATTTTTCAACATATAAAAGTCTTATAATTTTGTATTTAACAAAAAAACAAACAAACAAATTGAAATTACTAATTAATGTTATATACAATCGTACATAAAATTATATAGATACATATATTAAAAAACTTTTTTAATGATATATCTATACTAAAATTAAGATTATGTAGGTATATACTAAATTATATATTTACGCTAAAATTATTGCGCGAAAATTAAAAAAAGAAAAAGAAATAAGTAAGTAAAAAATACTAAATACATATAATTATTGTTATCCGACGGATAAAAGAGTAATGCTAGTGTTCTAACAAATTTTTTATGAACTCATCAATGTTATCAAAAGCGATTTGTGAGCTCACTATAAACTCAAAGGACCTATAAAAATGGAGAATGATATCTTTTGAATGAGAAGGAGGCCACTGTTAAATGGTATCTCTGAAGCTCTACGTGACCGATCTTTATTTCCACATATGCGAAGGAAACTATACGGAATTCTAAACGTGGTTGCGCTCCTCTAAGATTACAATCCTTGTTTGTTATTCAGAAGCCGGCGTAGCCCCTTAAAGAGACATCGCGTGTCGTTGATGTCTTTCTTGGTTTTGTCCCTGCGCCCTCTGGCGACCTACAAATTTATATGCGTTACGACAACCTTCCGTGACTGCATCAATAGAAAGAAAGCACAGACTGCACTAGCCTATTGAAAATTCTTTCTACGATCTATGAAATTTACAGAATCTTTTGTTCTCACGATTTTTTTTATTGATTTTCATTTCTCATTGGAGAGAAAGAGAAAGAGAGAGAGAGAGAGAGAGAGAGAGAGAGAGAGAGAGAGAATAAATATATTATTTATGTCAAATTATTAATAATAATACTAATACAAAATTTAATTATTTAATTAAATTAATAATAATATAAAAATATAAAATATAAAATTATAATAAAATTAAAAGTAAATAATAATACGAAATGAAATAATAATCAAATTAAAAAAAAAAATATTAATATATTAATATATCAATTTAAAATTATAAGTAATAAATATAAATTTTTTAATTAATAATAATATGAAATAAAATTAAATATAAATATACTAACGTAAATATATATAATATATTTAATATATATCACATATATCATATATATTAAATATATTCATATACATATAAATTTTAAATTATTAATAATATATAAAAATTATTTATATCAAGATATAACGAGGATTAATCCACGGCGATTTTATTTATATCGATAGATATAAAATGTTGAAGAATTAACAAAGAATAACGATGAGAATTAAGTGATAGAATTATAAAAGCTCTTTGATTCGAAAAGATTACGAAGATCAATCCTCGCCGATTCTATTTATATTAATAGATATAAAAAGTTGAAGAATTAACAAAGAATAACGATGAGAATTAAGTGATAGAATTATAAAAGCTCTTTGATTCGAGAAGATCACGTACGGAATACGTTCACGTGTTAATAGAGTAAAAGAGGGAGGTTAGTTAGGCGTCACGTGTATCAACGTCCATCCTTCCAGGCAGGACCAACTAGATTGCGCTTATGTTACTTGCGTGCACACGTGTTAGTTTCTATGGTTAGTACAGTAGAGAAGATAGAGAAGGGAGAGAAAGAGAAAGAGGAGAGCTCAACAAGCCCAGGAGGATCGAGTAAAATCAACACGGCGAAAGCTGACCGGCTGGCAGCCTGTTTTAATTTCCCAGGCTACTTCTCGATCGTAGCTGGGAGCTTAGCAGTCTGCTTCGCGAGGGGGCAAGATAGATGAACGAATCGAACGTAGAGAACGACGAACATAAAAACCTTTCTCGGAACTTGGAAACTCTTCTCGATACAAAACCATCTTTTCTTCCTTCCTTCTTCTTTTCATTTTTCTCTCTTTTCTTTTCTCCCTATTTTTTTTTTTTTGGATGGGCGGGGGGAGGGGTGGGGGAAAGGGGAATTTCTTCATTCTCTCGAATTTTATCTAAGCTTACTCTTACAAACTTTCTCATCGATGTTGCTTTATTATTAGATCGAATATCATGAGAGAATATATCGTGAACTTTATTAATAAATCAAGAGTATGAGATAAGATAAAAAAAAAAAATGAAAAAGAAAAAGAAGAGGAAGAAAAAAAGATATGAAAAAAAGAAACGAAGAGTTGAAATAAAAAAATTGATAGCTCATTTTTCTATTTCTTTGCTTACGTGCACGTGTTCGTCCTATCGTAATAATTGCGGGTATATCGAGGTAAAAGCAGGATAATAATTCGCTTTAAAGGGCGAGATAATCTCGAAATAAGACAGTTTCTCTCTCTTTATCTCTCTCTCTCTTTCTCTCTCTCTCTCTTTCTCTATGTTCCTCGAGATCGTTGCACGTTCCTGTAATTATCCCTCCTACCCCCTTCTTCTTCTTTTCCTCCTTCTCCTTCTCCCTCCCGCCCTCCTTGCACGTCGTTCTCCTTTATATTTGCATTAAATCCAGGAACGGTATACGTAATCCTGTATACTCGGTCGTCCGTGCACCTATTGGCTCGTTGATCCGGCCAGTAGTACTGTCTACCATATATCCGGCATTTATAAACTCCTCTATCCACTGTACTCCTGTGGTATGTTCCTATATCTATGTATATATATATGTATATATATATATGTATGTATGTACGTATGTGTATGTGCTCGTCCAGATGCAAATAGTAGGAATGGCCAGTAGTACGAGTCGTTAATCGCATAGGATCAGACCAAACGCAAATAGCCTCGAGATACTCCTCGACACTCTCCGTTTCCAACCGATTTCGATCGGAGAAATCTCACGAAACTCTCAAATCGTATGTCCATCATAGAACAATCATGATACCTCCCTCCTTTCTCACATAGAGATCCATTTTGCGATGACACGTTCTCTTTGGTAAATGCTTCTTACTACCTATTGTCATATAATTCAACGTTATTTGCAAATAATTTTTAATTATTTCGTTATCAATGTATAATGACATTATTTTCCAAGGACATGTCATCTTTAATTAATGCTTCTTGTTATTTATTCATATCATTTAACGATATTTGGAATGATTTTTGATTAATCCGTTCACATTTTACAATTTCCCGCCAAAATTTTAATCGCACCTGTTTATAAGGGATTTCTCTTTAAATCTATTACAACATAAATTCATTCACTTCTTTGGAAAAATTTGATTTTCCCTCAATAAACCTCTTAATATCGTGGTCCTTGCATTACCGACAACGAACACAATAAAAATCTAGTGAAAAAGAATTAATTTTGCGGCTTTCGTTTATGCTTCGACATCCAGCTGTTGCCTCTAAGATTGAACGAAGGAAGAAGAGAAGAAGTAGTAAGCTGACTTGCACACTACGGCAAAATAACGAATTGTAAATTAATGGAAAAAATTTACATTTCGCTCAACGCCACGACGAAAAGCGAAAACAAAAGTCGCAAATAATGTTTTCTGGTGTTCGAGTTTCAACTCGAAACATCATTTTGATTTATTTCGATTTTGTTTCGTTTTATTTGTTCCTTTTTTTTCTAAATCGTTTCAAATTTCTTTTATTCTACAATATAAAAGTACCTTATTTTTTTTTGTCTATTTTAACAAATTGCTTGTGTTTAATGGCTTAGAAAATAATGATATTATTGTATTAAGTTTATTGAGGTTTCCATAACTAGTAGTCGGAAACTCTCGAGACTCGACGTAGACTCTGTAAACATATCGAGTAGGATATTAGAGGAAGAGATCGGAAAGTTAGAAACAGGCTACCGTCTGGACCGCATCATCTCGTCTGCGTCTACTGACGTAACTATAGAAAACAATCGAAGCAATAAATGGCAAGAATTTCATACTTTCTTTTTTCATTGAAGTAAAATAAAAGAGAGAAAGAGAGAGAAAGAGAGAGAGATCAAGAAAAAAAGAGAAAGAAAAAGATCTTCGAAGAAAATATTTTTTTCATACAAACGATACATATTGAATGATATATATATATATATATATATATATATATATATATATATCATCCAATTTTAAATAAACTTACTTGAAACTGATAAAATATTCGTCTACGCTGACATTAAATAAAAAGATCGATAAATCAAGAGATTATAAAAGGTAATAAATTATAAAAGGTAATAAAAAGTTGTGCGTCTCGGTCGTCATTAGATAAGAAAATTCAAGTTGAAAAATTCTCAGAGAAATGCAGATCGATGATCGTTAATTACGGACTGCGTCGAGCAATTTGAAAAAGAAGAAAAGAGAAAGGAGAAAAGAGGGACGGTTGCTGATATTGAATTAGAAGCGATAAATCCCAGCCTGGCAGACCGATTCCAGTATTGAGAGTAGAGGAAAGACGTTGGGAATAAAGGAATTGTACGAGAAGTTTCGACGTAGGAGACGCGAAGTGTTGGCGATAAAGAAAACGTCGAACGAATATTAAAAATCGAAACTGATTGTAATTGCTGGTACTTTGAAACTTTAACGGCTTAGCCAATCTTAATTGCATGAGACTAATCTTCCTTTATTACTACTTATTTTACTTGTAAATGTCACGAATGTTTCTGCAAACTATCAAATTTTTAACAACTTAAGTAGATATCAAACTCGTAAAAATAATGGATGTAAACAATTTTTTAATTTTAATTAATAAATTTGTTTTAATTATTTTAATTAAACAATACAATTATTGAAATTATAATTTTCGTCGACTGTCATGTTTTTTTTATACTTATCATTGAAAAATTAATTCTTTATAACATGTTAATTCGAAATTACACACTAAGATATTTATATTTTATATACTTTGTATTATTTCTTTATTAAAAATTTATTGTTAGTTTATATTTGAAATTTGATGTTTATGAAATATAAGATATACTTGTAATATCTACCTACAGTTTAATTATCACAATTTAAATTGTATTTAGTATATTATAGTTATATTAGTACAAGCTGTATAAAGTGAGATAAAAGTTTCTAAGTGATTTTAAAAAAATCAATGACTCTTTTTCGAGACATTTTAGACTAATTTTCTTCAGATTATAGAAAAGTTCTTAGTCTTATAGTTTCATAATCTAAAAAAAAAAAAATTAATCTACAAATTCTCGAAAAAGAGTAATCAATTTTTAATATCATCCAAAAATTTTCATTTTCATCTATACTTAATATAATATAATTATATGAATATAAGTCATGATATGAATTTCAGATTTAATAAGTTATTTTTGAAAGTGAAACATTAAATTGAATTACCGAGATTTAAATGGATAAAAAAATTACTGAGAAATAAAAGAATAACGAATTTTACGTTATAAAAAAAAAAGAATCAAAAAAATAAAAAAGGTATTTTTTTTTGCAGACATGTGCACAATTCCTTCGAAATAATGAAACAGCGATTTTGGAAGCAGTCGGATTGGTACCGTCGGGCGAATCCGTAGAAATTTTTGGAGAACATGGTAGCAGTGGTCTTGGAAGTGGAAACGCCGGTAACCAGTGTCCCGCGTATTATTCGATGCGTTCTAGCTCTAATCCGAATGTCGGCGCCATTCAACACGCGAACAATACCACGAACGCTTTGCACCATTACTCTGGCTCCTCTCATGCACCGAAACGTCGTGCTTCAGACACCCCGTAAGTGAACATGTTTTACTAATACCACCCCTTCGTCTTTTACTTACAAACGATAATCTCTGATAAAAAGATTTCGAAAAAAGAACAAAATAAATGTCGGCACTTTCTCGTGGAGATTCTTAGACGAAAAATTTGTTTTTAAAAATTGTTTGATTGATTCATAAATAAAATGGATGAAGTTGAATTTTTTTTTTTTAAGTTGAAAGTTTCAAATTAAAAGTTGTAAAGTTGTAACTTGAGTTTATGTGTGTTGTGTATGTGTATTACACAATCTATTACAATATAACTTGTGTTATCTTTAAGATAAAATAGATATCCAAAAGACAAAGAATTTTGATTACAAAAAATCATATATTTATTACAATTATTTTCTCAATTATAACTTACTTACGATTTAATCCACAATATATGAAAAATCCATTTGAAAATCTAAGATAATATAAAAAAAGATAGTGAAATATCGAGAAATACTCAATATTTTTAATTAAATTTGAATTTTACTATAAATACAATTATAAGTAACAAAATGTATTATAATAAAATGATATAAAAAAATTATTCAAAAAATCATAAATTATAATTAACAAATATATTATACTTATAATTTATTTATGAGTCAATTTATAATGTATAAAAAAGAATTTATTTGAAAATCTAAGATGATATATGAGGATAGATGTTGAAATATCGAGGAACATTTAAATTAATCTGTTAAATTAACTGCAACGAGAAAAGATAGCTAACCTGTCTTCGTCCACGTCCATAACGATAATTCATGCAATAACTGACTCCACGCACCTGCGTGTACACGCGTGCGTAGTATATTTGCCAAGCCACAAACGATCTGGCGTTTTAGAAAAATCTTGGCCGGGAGCCTGCGATTCTCGCGAGTCGATATTTATAGGGAATGAGCCCTAAAGCTCACCCTCGTAAGCGACCAAGCGAGAGTACACTTTTGGATTCTGACCTTGGCGTTGATGTGAGAAACGACATCCGAATGTGTCGTCTCTAAATCTCTTTCAAAAGAAATCAACTTCTTCCACGAATTAAATTAAAAATGAAAACTCTTCTTATATATGTATCTTTTTGATCATGCTTTACGAGACAAAAATCAACCCTTTGCATTATAAGGTCACCTCTGACAT
Organism: Vespa crabro; assembly: GCF_910589235.1. Taxonomy (NCBI): domain Eukaryota; kingdom Metazoa; phylum Arthropoda; class Insecta; order Hymenoptera; family Vespidae; genus Vespa; species Vespa crabro. The sequence goes on along the minus strand of NC_060956.1, from coordinate 6,610,740 downwards.
GACAGTTTCATATTCAATTAATAAACAAACAAAAAATTACTTGGAAAGTTTTATTCAAAAATTACTTTTCAAAGTATTATATATATATATATATACGAATGCATGATATATCAAAAGCAAAAAAAATATCTAATTAGAGTTGGTCGAGAATAAAATAAAAAAAATAATTGTAGTGAAAAAAAGATAAAAGTTAATATAATTAATAAGAATAATTTCTTCTATTTCCTATGAGAAATACATTATCGAAAAAAATAACTTTCGAAGTATGAATATATATATATATATATATAAATACATGAGATATAAACATTAGAGAAATATTTATATCATAATTTAATCAAGGATAAAGTAAAAAATAATTATAATTCAAAAAACTTAAAATTAGCCTAATCAACGTGAATAATCCGTTCTATTTTTGATGATAAATAATTAATAAGCTTGCTTAATCAATTATACTGAGCTCCGTCTGCACGTAATTCGTAACACAGTAGGGGAAGGAAGCCCTCGTTCGTCGCAACGTGGCTCATCGAAGCAGGTGTTCGATTAAGCATCGTGTTCCTTGAAAGGGGTTGAGGATTGAAGAGTACACACAGAGAGAGAGAGAGAGAGAAAGAGAGAGAGAGAGAGAGAGAGAGAGAGAGAGAGAGAGAAACCATCCTCCGGTGGTGGTGAGTTGCTTAGGGGAAGGAATTGAAATAGAAAGAGAAGGAAAGATAGTGCAGAGAGAGATCAGAGTTCGATGGCCAAGAGGTGGAAGGAAGGGTGGTTGCTTCCGGTGAGGACACGGATACTCACGTGAACAGGCTGCTGAGGGGCGACGAAGCGAATTCGAAGGCGACAAAACGTGGTGTGCACGCTGGCAATGCCACCCTGGCTGGCGTCCTCTCGATATGTCTGTTGGTGACGTTTCCATATATCATCGGAGAACCACCTTTCGTGAACGTCACCCTCTTCTCTTCCCCCCTCTCCTCTCTAGATCTCATACTATCTACCCTCTTTGGCTCAGCTCGACCTGCTAACGTTAGAGCAAGGGAACTTGCCTCGAGTACCTATTGGCATATTCCGGACTAATACATGCTCCCAAGATCAGTCTTCGATGCCTATTCGTTCAACTGTACGAAGACCAGCTGTCTTTGGTTCCCAACTGTACCTCACACGTATCCATCTAACGTAGCGGCTAACTACTTTGAAATTGCACGATTGTGGACCACAATCTTGCTATTCAAAATACATTTAACACTTTGAACTGTTATGTCGAATCTGACTCGACATCAATCTTCTTGATAGGTATTCCTATGTATCGAGTATGACTCGACACTTTTGAAAGCTGATATTCTATAACAATTGTTTTTATTACTATTACAATTTTTATCGATCTATTATATAACAGCAATGAAAATCAACAAGCAAGTGTGTGATGCATATAATTAAAATTGTTCGAAAGATCTAGAAAGGTTTTCTTTTTTTTTTTCTTTTTAATGTAAAACAGATAGATTATACGGATTTCGGAACACATGTCGCTTTGGACGCATGCATCTTAATACACATACACATACACATAACATACGGCCGCAGGACTGTTTTATGCACATGTTTCTTTGATGCATACCATATTGCACGCATGTTTTACGATATACACATTACATGGCACATATGCTTTCGAATAAGTACGTGGACGGTTTGGTGGATGTATTTTCCACTAGACGCATTTAACGTAGGATATATTTTTAGAAGGCAAACCACACATGTAACGTGTATAAAGTTCAATAGGGATATCGTATTGGACAAATACATTATATTTTATTGTTACAAATTCTAGTAAAGTCAACTGAAGAATTTATCAAAAGTGTATTGTTTAGCCATTAATTTTATTTACAGGTACTATGAAAACGGTACCCTACTCGAGGATATACCTGTTTACGGAAAAAGGCCTAATCCATGGGGTGCCCATCACCAACAACAACAACAACAACAACAACAACATCAGCAACAACAGCAAACGGAAAACTCATCATCCTATTGTTGGTATCATCCGCTTCACGCAGCGGGTGGATCCATTCAAGGCCACGCACACGGACATGGCCACGGGCCTAGTCCGGTTCCACCAAGCCTAGTCCAAATTAATCAGATAAATGCTTTCTCGGCCCCCCATCATTTGTCCCAACAGCAACAGCAGCTGAGTCACGTTCAAAACGGTTCTAGCCTCGACGACGAATGGAAGAATATTCATGTGATGTTGAACTGTATTCTTGGCATGGTAGAAAAAACGAAGAGAGCTTTGGCTATCCTTCAAAGACGAGGTTGTTCCAGTCCTGCAGCAACACCTATACCACCGCCAAATGTGGTCGCACAAAATGGTAATGCCAACAACACTACTACCAATAATCCTTCAACCAATGGTGCTCAAGTAGAATCTTCAACGGGTGATAGAGATGGTAGCTTGAAACGTTTGTCTGGAGAAATTGTTGCTCAGACAATCAGAGCTACTGAGGATAGGGTTGCTGAGGTGAAAAGAAGAGCAGGTAATTTTCAAAAAATTCATGGATGATTACATTATTCAAAGCTAACGTTATTTCTATAATTTCTAGAAGAAGCCGTGTTAGAAGTAAAAAGAGCAGCTGTTGCTGAAGTTCAAAGAGCAGTTGCAGTAGCGGTTGCCGAGTCGAGAGCGAGTGAACGTCTGAGAGTACACAGACTTTTAGACTTACCACTATCTCAAAGAAGTCACGTTGGTGTCCGTCAAGCTTCATTCGTTAGGGTTCACGGAAGTCCCAACATGGTAGAGACCAGTGGTAGAACTGCTCCAACACCTACAACTACTTCTAATTCGGCACCGTCCACTACCGAAGATGACAAGGATACACATTTGACTAATATAGTAGGATCAGTATGTACATATTTTATACTTACGAAAAAAAAATATATGTATATATACATACATACACACACATTTTATTATCAACACAAATTGGAAAAAACCAATGAATCAAACTAATTATCTTCGTAGAATTGTTGGAATTGTGGCAGACCAGCATTAGAAACATGCGGTGGATGTGGGATCGCAAGATATTGCGGTTCCTTTTGTCAACATCGCGATTGGGAGGCTGGTGGACATCATGCAACGTGCAATAATCCTTTACCACGAGAACCTCGAAGATCATCTTCGCGTAGTCCGCCTAGAATCGGTACAGCTAGCGTCACTGGAAGTATCAACGACGCGGAAGGTTCAACCGTGTCGGCCACGGCAAATACCATCTCCAAAGGGAAGTGACGACATGAAGGAAAGAGTCACGTTCCATTACGATTAGCCAGGCCGATCTATTTCGATCCACGCTGATGTTTCCTCACAGAAGACTCAGAAACTTCTTATTTAATTATCGACTCTATTATACTTTTGATTCGCTTTCATATTTTTCTTTCCTTTTTTCTTTTTAAAAAACTTTGTTGATTAATCTTCGAAGTATGGATTGTTTAGAATACGATTTATACAAGGATGCATTTTATTATCGTAACTATTTGTTCTTGTCATTAGACGAATTTGTTAATGTTTTTATGTTGTATATGGAAGGAAAATTATATTTAAAATGTTGAGTAATCGAATAAGTTGTGATTCGTTTTGTAAGATCATTTTTTGATGACGATCAACTGGAAAAAAGAATGATCCTTGTATAGTTCTTGTAAATATCACATTAATGAAATGTAATAGAAATGTGTGAACGTATCCGAATACGTATGACGTTTGTTGGGTATGATGAGCGTCCTAGGCTTGTACCATTGTTCATCTGTGTTGCTAATTCATAGTCAACAATTCACCTTGAATGTGCATGCACTTGGTACGAAAAATTGGTGTAAAGTTTCTTCTATTCAATGACAATTATCGATTTCCCAGTATCCGTAGTGATCAAACACATTGTCTTACGTATCAAACAAAGATCATTTACATCTAAAGATCAAATTCTATTTGACAAAATCGTAAGATATTCTTTGTACCAAAGATCGGTGTTTTTTCCTATACGAAATCTTTCAATATATTACTATCTCGCATTCTTTTATTTATTCGCCATATTACTCTTTCTCTCTGTCTGTCTCTATATCTATTTCTCTTTCTCTCTCTTTTAATATTCCATCGAGATGCAATTGTAATCTAACAGTAAGATCCAACATGCGATAGGATTTGATCGCTTCTAACGAGCGTACACAACAAACGGCTTACATCGATTTTACCCTAGTCAATTGATAGACTTAACGATTGTAATGACAGATGTAACAAAAAATTCTTACTTCGATCAATCGAATTATAATTAATTGTGTATCTTAAAGTCTAGTCATGCGTGGTTGCGAGGAGACGATTTTATTGGTTATACATATTAGAAAATTTTCCTCGAACTTAGATAACGATTTATTGTAATTCCTTCTGGGCACATTGCATTGCAGGAACGTACGATGAATTTTATGAAATGTATTTATGAAATAACACGTCAAATATATACACACACATATATATATATATATATATATATATATATATATATATATATATGTATGTATATATATATATATAATTATTCTATGTCACAATAAAAAAGAAGATGCGAATTAATTTGTCTAATTAAACGTTTCTTTAATACGTATGTGTGTATGTATATTGTATATACAAACATATATAATATACATAATATATGACAAAAATGAATCATTTACATTTTTTTTTTTATCAAAATTTTATTTTGGAATACTAGTTTTGCGTAATAGGCTTTTTTATTATATCAGCGAAAAGAGCCTTCATTTTTTCCTCTTTTCCTTGCGATTCAGTCCAATCCTTTTTATTTCTGACAAATAAAGGTACATTCAATTTATTCGATATAATTTTTCCTGATTTACTGGCACGTAAAATTTCTCCTGCAGCTGCTAATTCTTCCATGATAAACATTCTTTGCTTTTGATGCGACCAAATCCATATTTTGTCTAAACATCTAGATCCATGAGTGCTTTGAGCTAATTGGGTCCAGCACCCTTGTAATTTCTTAGCAAGTTTTTCTCTGCTTTTTTCACCAATATATTTACTATCCATAAAAGCATCTACAATACGACTACCTTTTGGATTACTTATCAAATTTAATAATTGCTCATTGTTCAGAGCCAATAAGGAATTAACAATTTTTATAGGTTTATTGAAGTTAAGCACAGCTTGTACGATCAAACTTCCATGCAAATGGATAGACAATACAGTTTGATCTTCTTCCTTCAAAGATTCCAATTCACTTTGTTTCTTCAATGTAGAAATACATTTTATAATTTGATATTGTTTTTCTTCTGACGTATCACACCCAAGCATCTTAATAATCATAGTTACATATGCACCCTGTTTTGTTTGCAATCTCTTCGATGCATTAGCTACACTTACTAAAACTCCTGTATAGCCTGCTTGTAAGATATCTGAGAAAAGAACTTCAATTTCTTCAAATATTTTTTCAAAAGTTTCTTTAGATTCACAATGATCTAATAATTTTTGTACACTAAAGATAGTACCCTGTGTTATACACAAACTTTTTAAGTTGCCCTTAAAATACTCTTCATAAATATGGTCGAAGGATTTGGATTTCGCTATCGCAAGACAAGCTTCTAAAAGCCTTATAGAACTTTCACAATCAAAAATATTCGATAATTTTCCATCATCTTCAGAACTAAAACATTCCTTTGTGATCTTCTTGATGAAAGATTTTGTTAACTTCTTATCTATATCTTTTAAGGAATATAAAATACTTTGTAACAATCCTGAGGTTAATTCATCTCTGCCAAACTCAAGAAACTGTGGCCAATTATATAATCTGTTACATGCCTCGATTAAAAAATCTTTATATTCTTGTATAATCTCTCGTCTTTCTATACTATGTAACATTTGTTTCGTTCTATTCTGTCCATCACTTGTATCTATTAATCCACCAAGACATTCTACTACAGTTCTTAAGAGATGATTAGCATACGTATCCCAAACAAATTCTTCTAAATTATTTATCAAATATTTACTCAATTTTATAACTATATCATTGTATGATTTCACTTCGGATTCTTTTACATCTATAACGATATCCTGTACATTTTCAGTTTCTTTTGATTTTGATGTTTCCAATATATTTTTGGATTTGTTTCCTCTGTCCGCACAGACAACAATTATTTTCTCCAAAACATGACTAGCAAATCTGTCACTACTTATTGGTCTCATTGAAGAACTGAGAGCATCCGTAAACCTCTGAATTGCTTCTAGGCTCGCATATTTCAAAAGTGATTCCAAGACTCTTGAACCAACTTGATTTTTTGAATATTCAATTTCGTGACCAACAGATTGTTCATATACGTTATTAATGAACATTAATTTTTCTTCAACGCTCGGAAAATCTTCACGCATTAACTCCAAAATACGAACCATATACTGATACGTTTCCGTATCAAGATCCGTTCCGTGATTTCTTCGACGAGCAAACTTTTTCGCCATTTGCATATTAGAACGTTTCTTTTTTCGCTTTTTACATCTGTCATCATATGCACGAATATCTGACATCGTTAATAAATTTTATAAAATTCTCTCGTAGAAAAGAAATTTTCTATAACCTAATTTATTCAACAACTTCAATCACGAATAATACGCACTGTTTGATAAGCGTGATAACTTGAATGTTACTAGTGCCCTCTAGTACTAACGCGACAAGCGCCATCTAGTATTAGCATGACAAGCGCCATCTAGTGCTAACGCAGGATTTGAATTATAAATACAAAAAAAAAAAGAAAAAAAAAACAAAAGAAATCATTTTCCATAACGAAATATTTATAATGTTGACTAAAAAATGATATAAATCAGATTATTATCGACACATTTTTTACTTGTGAGGAAAAGAAAAGTGAAATCTAAAAAAATTGATTTTTGCATTGCAAAAACTAAAATCAGTTCCGTGACTCTCACTGACCTCGTTCCCATATATTGACGTGCACTCCTTGCTAATAAACGTAGTTAAAAAAATAATATGCTTTGCATATAAGTATCTTATAAGTATGCAACCAAAGAGGCGCGGCAATCTCGACGGTACTTCGTCAGACAACAGAATGGAACAACGGTATTCGATAAAAGGTCAACAAACGCATATATACATATACATATGTAATGACACAGCAGTAGACAGCCGGGCAGACAAAATGTATCGTTTATATATGTATATATATTGTATATCTCTCTCTATATATATATCATTAAATCACCTTTCATTTATTTGTATAACACTATGTAAATCATTATTTTACACGTTCGGAACAAACCTACATAAAAAAAAAATTGACAGAGAAAATGATGCCGAATCGACAACTCCCGTGTTTATCTCTTAAAATCTACGATAATAATCTTTACACGCTTATCTACGCTAGCTAAGAAAGAGAAAACTCTGTAGTGGACGTAATAACGCGTTAACGTGAGAAAGTTTTTCCTTCTTTGACCAAAACGGAAGAAAGACAGTTCTTTGGAACTCACTAGCTACTACCTGTCGCAAAAAACTTTGGACGTGTCGTATGATCGATGTTGTCTCTAAAATAGAGAACGATAACGACGACGATGACGACAACGACGACGACGACGACGACGACGACGACGACGACGACGACGACGACGACGACGACGACGACGACAATGACGACGACGCCGCAGAGAAATCTATTCATGCAAAAACAAACTCTCTATTGCTGTTGTTGCTATAAACCGTTGCCGCTTATCGAAGGCTCTTTAATAACACTAACCGTGAAACAGCAAGAAGAGTATTTTTCTTATCTAATAGCTTGAATAAAGAATAGTATCGTTGTCTGTGATTAAGATCAATGTGGTCTATGTAGCTTTAGAAGAGACTTTCTCGGATAATATAAGTCACAAAAACGGTCCGTGATATATATGTACATACATACATAGGTATATAACATCAGATTATCACGTATGTGTGACTTCCGACGTACGGACAAAATTTGTTTACTAATTGACTTCCACTCTTGTACGAACAACACACGGCGCGTCTTTCAATAAAACGTTTAAAATCGATGTAATGCTTAGAGGTAGGCAGCCTTGAACACATGGCTTTCGTGATATTCATTCATTCATTCATCATTTTTCTTCTTCTTCTTCTTCTTCTTTTATATTAATATTCTTTCTCTCGCAAACGATATAGACTCTTTGATCGAAGCGATAATAGCTTATCTTTAATTGAATTTCAACTAAGATCCTTCTTCCTTCATCACCAGAGGCGCTCTTTCAACGACAAAGAGAAAGAGACAGAGAAAGAAAGAGAGAAAGAGAAAACTTCGTAAAAGGATTTAGCTAGCATCTTTCTTTCTTTCTTTCTTTCTTTCTTTCTTTCTTTCTTTCTTTCTTTCTTTCTTTCTTTCTTTCTTTCTTTCTTTCTTTCCTCTTCTTTTCTTTGCAGATTTTCTCTTTTACAGGAACTCTATAGAGTTTGGGGAACACAGCGGAGAAGATCTTTTCGTCCTTTTACGAAGTATCATCCGTCAAACAGCTCCGTATTCCTCGCTAGACGGTGACTCGTCGCTGGGTGGTGGTCTTGGTGGTCTGGGTGGCCTAGGTGGTCGATGATGATGCACCACAGGTGCTGGTCTTCTAGGTGCTGGTGGTGGATGTGTCCCATACGAAGTATCGTCTCCTTCCTCGCTACTTGGCGATGGCGATGGAGCTCTGTCTTCTTGTTCCTGCAAGAGTTGTCGAAATTCTTGGATTGATTCGTTCAGGGACCAAAGTTGCGAAAGCAAAGAAAGATCCAGTTGTCGTAGACCAAACTGAAACAAAGACGAATGAAATATTTAACATCATAGTTTTAATAATTAACTAATGATTTGAACGAAATCTTTGTAACATCTGAAATATACGTAACATACAGAACTTGTAGCATTAGAAAAATGAAAATCATAAATTATGTAAATATTACAACGTAGTTTTTTAACATTTGAAATGCATAATATAGGATTTGTGATATTAAAAAGTCAAGAATGAAAACCATAGGATCAAGCAAATATTTGAACGAAACAATGTGTAACGTTTGAAATACATGTGTGACTTGTATGGCGCGCGGGATAAGGATTATAGAAGTTAAAGAGATAAAAAGTGTATAGTTATCCCATCCGGAAGGTCCTAATGATTATTTCAAAGTTTCACTCGATTCCAAATACGTTGAAATACTCGACTAAGAAGAAATATTGTGTCAAAGCGCCTAGAGGGTCTATCTCGTCCAACATTCACTTTTACCGTGCGAGTCGAGGTAAAATGCTTACTCGTGATTTATGAACCGAAGTGCAACGTTTCCAAACGCCGCCGTGCCTGTACTCGTGGGAATGGCAGAAGAGGGAACACACTACGAAAGAGAAAGAAAAGAGAAAGAGAGAGAGAGAGAGAGAGAGAGAGAGAGAAAGAAGAGGCATAAAATGAGAATGGGAACAAGAATGGTAAACGTGAAGACAGAAAGAAAGAGAAAAAGACAGAAAGATAGAGAGATAGAGAGAGAGAGAGAGAGAGAAAATGCAGAGAAGGAAGACTAGATGGAGAAGAGGCTACCACCAAAACCAAATGGAGGTGGGGAGTCACGCCTGAGGGAATGCAGCGTGGGAGCGGCTGTGCCAGTTCACCTCTCGTCTGGATTGACTATCAAAATATTAAGCTAACTTTAACATATAACGCATATAAATATATATTTACAAAAGATCCAATTTCTATGATAATTCTTTCAAAATATAAAAACAATTAATAAATAATTACTTAATAACGTTAAGATAATTCATTCATCATTAAGCTAAACAGTCTAATTATCTGGCATCAATCTTTAACAATGTAAACAGTAATATTGATATACCTACATTGATAAATTAATTCAGATAATGAAAATGTTAATGTTTTCTTTTTGGTAAGATGAGAGAAGAATGAAAATACAAAGAGAGAGAGAGAGAGAGGGAAGAGAAAGAGAAAGAGAAAGAGAAGAAAAGGACTCAACAACTCGTACGTTCAATCTTTTTCTTCTCCCTTCTCTCTCTCTCTCTCTCTCTCTCTTTATCTATCTTTCTCTTACTCTCTCTCCCCTTATTTTCATCGCTTCATTTCCCGACGCTTTTAGAACGTCGTCGAATTCATATTCACCGTACTCTACAGTTTACCCACGCACAACCGTGGCCTCGAGGTAACGGGTCGAGCCCCGAGTTGAAAGAAACACAAGAGAATTGTGAACAAAATACGAAGGAACAGGTGACTCCATGTTAGAAAAAATAATAACGAAGTCGACGACGATAATAACGATGATAATATTGTCAACTTCGAGTCATTCTTGGATTTGCTAGGAAAATTCCACGTCGATCGATGAAAAAAAAATAGAGAGAGAGAGAGGGGGAAGGAGTAAAGACGCGTTAAACAAACGTGTAGGATTATTCAAAAACGTCGTGGAATTTTCCGTCGACTTTTCCTATCTGGTAAACAGATTTTTTTTCTTTTTTCTTCTTTTTATACTACGTTGTGCATTAATGAATCCCATTAGCGCTAATGATCACATCCATTAAAGGATCCAAGATTTTCGTTGAAAAATCTTTAACACGAAATTAGAGGAGATCTATTATCGAATTCTTTAAACACTTTCTCCGCGGATAATTGAAAGTATTACGTGACTCTTAAAGACTGATAGGTGGTACAGGATCGAACTTGGTATCAAATCAACTTTACTCGTAACAAGACGATTAACTTTTTTTTTTGCGCCAAGTTATTTGATAATTACCGTCAAATGAAAGCGAATATTTTTTCATGTTACTTAATCGAAAAAACTCAATAATAAATCAATTCCTAACACTTAACCCTTTTGGACGATTTTCAATTGTCGATAATGATATTTTACGATATATTATACAAGTTTATCAATTGTTATAACATATTGTTGATCGGCTATTATACGCAAAAAATAATGTGTTTCATCACGACAATATGATTTATAATTGGATTATAAAATCATTATTATAAAATCATTATTAAATTTAGAAAAATTGGTAATACGTATACCAAAATTAAGGAAACACTATCCAAAACACAATAAATGATATTATAATAATGACTATTACAAAATTTTATACTTTAATAATTACATACAAGTAGTATATTGTGTAATCATCAGATTATATTAATGATCAAGTCAACAATATATTAATAGAATTAATTTTTTTTTTATAAAGACCGTTTGATAATCACCATTTCTCTTCTAAGTATCGCCAGTTGAGTATCCAACGTAGTAAGTTGTCTCGCAGGTGGAGAAGGTCTCGAGGTAGAAGTTTGAACTGACGTTTTCCCGCCTCTTTGTGATTTGCTGGATGACCTCGTAGGTGGTGGGGGTGGCTCAGAAGCTCCACTCAAATTAAATCCACTGAGGCTCCTCGGCAACGGTGGCAGCCCCTGCAGGGAAGACATCGCGATCCTCTCCTGTATGCTGCGAAAGCAGAAGAAAGAACCGACGATACAACAAGTCGTTCTTTGCGGTTAAAAGAGGAAAGGAAACGACGTACCGTTATACGCGGCTTCGCGGAATAAAAATCGATCGGTCTTTGCCTTCACTGAGCTTCCGACCCCCGTAGAAAGTAAGGAGGGGAACAGAAAATGAAGGGGAGAAAAAATTGGCTGAATGAGTCATCGAGCCCCCCCTTCTCTCTTCTAGCCTTTTCTCCAAATAAATTCTTTCTATTTATTTTATGAATTGTTTTTGATCGATCATAATAAGAATACTAATTCTATTCATATATCTCTATTATGAATTATATATATATATAACTATATACTAAATTATATATATATAATTTAATTAGTACTAAATATATATATATATATATATATATATATATATATTATATATATATACATACATACATACACATACATACATATATATATATATATACATACACATACTCTTTATTCATAAAGTATTTATTAAATTTATGAATCTAAAGTAATAAATCATTAATTATGCAGCTATTATGTACTTTCTCTAACTGATTATTTTTTAATAAATTGTAATTAAAATACAATCGAGAATATCATATCACATACGTGTATCACATAATATGTATGTGTGTGTGTGTATGTATATATATATATGAACATACGTTATAAAATTCGTGATTGAAACATAATCTACAACGTAACATTGATTCAATTGAATTCAAGGGGGCGTCCGAGATATATAGCATGCCTTACAAATAACTACAGTTCTCGAATAAGAATTTCTAAACCAAGCATAAGATCATAACGTATAGATTATTCGAAGGCCTGGATACATCGTAACCAGTAGATAATTAATACGTTAGTGTTGATACGTTCTGTCGATGCCTTTACAGAATGAGTTATATAAGTAACTTGTTACTAATCATCATCGGTAAAAAAAAAATATTGTTATAACCTAAAAAAATTATTTTGTTATAAGTATTCGAATGATATCTTTTTATATTTTATTATTAAACAAGATGAATCATGTATAGCTTGCTAATCTAATCATCGGTATTTAAAAAAAAAAATATATATATATATAAGAAGACATTGCAATAATTAAAAAAAAAAATTATCTTTTTACAAGTATCTGAATAATAATATCTTTTTAAATCTTAATTGATTATTGAAACTGTAGATATGGTAGTTGTGAAATACACGAAATAAATTCATCATGCAATTTATCTTGAATTTCTTCCGACGAATAGAACCGTTAACAAGTATCGATGCTACTGTCACGGTCGAACGCTTTCAGAAACGATAGAGACAAAATAGGACGATCGAGAAACAGCCTCCTGTCGATCCTCGATGCAACTCCATATTTTTCGCTCGTATGAATCGTGTTCACTACACCTCTCCAATTCATCGATGTTGTCTATTTAGAGAAACTATATAGAAAACATTTAACTAATACTACCATCTCCGACGCAATCCAGTTTTACAATATGGCCGATATCGTTGTGAATACTACGATATTGAGAATAAATTTAGAAAGAAAAATGATAAAATCGATATCAACATTCTTATTTCTAATAATCACTTAAATAATTATTATTGAGTGACTTTTAAATAAATAAAATCGTGATATAAAATCATTAAAAAAAAAAAAAAAGGAAAAAAAAAAAAAGATTTATCATTGCATGACTATGTATATAATAATAAAATAAACGTTTTATTCCAAGAGCTATTTGGATCTCAATTAGAATGATAGAGCACACTCTCGAGGTTCCTCTAGCACAGTGAGTACGATGATGATAAATTAGTACCTGACGAAGTCAAGGTCGACGGTGCGTTCGTCCTCGGGACGATCGTCGTATCCATTAACGCGTTCGACGTCAACGGACGAAGATGAGAGGAGACCGTCGGCACCTTCGTCTCCCTGCAAAGTGATCTGCGTGGAGGAATAACGGATACCGGCCTCGAGCCAATCCTGTCGATGAATGTTATTGTCGTTGTCCTCCTCATTGTACGTGGCTTTACTATGTTCAGATTCGTCAACCACGACTACTGTTCCATGTTTCTCGTCTGTTACACTCGACTCTTTCTCATTTTGTTCATTATCATCACCATCATCATCATCATCATTATTATTATTATTATTATTATTATTATTATTATTATTATTATTATTATTATTATTATTATTGTTATTGTTGTTATTAATATGGATACTATTATTATTATTATTATTGTTATTATTACGATTCTCGTTGGAAACAGAGTCTTTTCGAGATGAAGCGGTTGATTGTTGGTTACCAGCAGGTGATCTTCGCGTGGGCGTAGGTCGTCCATCAAACTTGCTCATCGTCTTTTCCATGTTCAAGGATTTCTCAGGCCTGATCCTTAGCCGTCCTCTAAATCCTATATCGTTACTTGTTAGTATTTTCGTTTCAGGGCTTGGACGACGTTCGTCTTCGAACGAAACGTTTGACCTAGTAGGATTTTTTGTAATCTCTATCGACGCATGCTCTTCCTTGTCCAATATCTCGAAATCGACTTTAGTGCTGGGTAAGTCACCATCTGTTTTTCCAGGTGATCGTCGACCTAAGGAATTAAATTGATCTTTGAAATCCTTGAAATCGGCACGATTTTCAAGGCGTTGTCCCTCCGGTCGAGGATCTTCAATAGTGGCTCCTCCTGCTCCTTCTCCTCCTCTTTTTTCTCGTACGACCACCGGCTCTGTGGAAATATCATTTTGCTCGAGGATAAGTTGACGGTGCCGTCTTTCTCGTGGATTTTCACGACGGTCGCCGTCGTAGTCGTTCCTTTCACTCGATACATGACTCTGTTGCTGTTGCAGCTGCTGCTGATGCTTGTCAGCGAGCTGAACCGTGCCAGTATTTGTTGGAAGACTATCGTTTCTTTCTGCTTTCGTAGATTCTTTGATGGATTCGTAGATTATGGTACGTCCACCACCTGGACATCCCTGTTGTTGTTGTTGCTGTTGTTGATCATTCTGATCACGATCAGATCTCCAAGGTTTGGTATTAGGAGGTGGAGGTGCTTGTCTAGTAGGACAGGGTGGTCTAGGTGATCTTTTCAATGCTTCAGCTACCACCTGTCGACTTGGTCTAGGTGGTACCGGTGGTGGGTGAGGTCTTTGAGTTGCTGCTAACTGCATTTTATTTCGACTATCGTCGAATATATAAAAATTTTTTCTTTCAAATAGAAATCTACTATGCTTTCGTGATAACGAGAAATAGATATGGCTTATCTTAACCCAATTACATCGCACCTTTCTTTCTTTCTTTCTAAATCAAACATCAGTGCATGCAGAGTATCCAGCAATCTTTCTCGATGTAGCAAAAGACGCCTACGTTGTTTTCTTCGTTTGTTACAAACACATCCTCAGACTTCGTATCTACGAAGAATCTCGTTGTAGCACGTCGTCGTAACTTCGGTGGTGTTCTACAAGATGCGTCATCGGCTTGACGCGATATAAATAGTTACCAGGAAATCATTCGATAGTCTTTCCAATCTATTTTTTTCTTTTTCCTTTCCTCGTCTTCCTTTTTTCTTTGTTCTTTTCTGTTCGTACGTTACGAAATTGTATTTTTAGAATAAAAATAAAGCCAAAGAAAATAATAGGATTCGTTTAATTCGCGAGTGTCCAAAGATCTTTTAAAGCGTGGTAGTATTCTTAATTCGTTTCCGCTATCTTTCTCTCTTTATCTCTCTCTCTCCCCCTCTCTCTCTCTCTCTCTTTCTCTCTCCTTCTCCTTTGATATCTCACTCTTGATTCTATTCTTTTTCTCTTACTCCAAAATCTCGTAGTTCTTCCTCTATTATTCCTTTCTTTTGCAGAAGCTTATCCTCCTTCACCGAATGAATTTTTGGATTGATCAGATCAATTTCTTCTCGTTTTGGTCAAGTAAGTAATATTTTATTGAAAAAGGACACAAGGAATATATCCCTTTCATTTTACGTTGTACAATTCGATGCAAATATTTCGATTGAAAAATGTATCCTCAGAAAACGTAAAAAATTAACGAGAAATTTTATCAAATTATTCGAAAGAATATTCACGTAATAGCAAAGGAGAAAGAAAATCACATGAAAAAAAACTTTCGAAAAGATATCGTTCTCGGTTAACGCATATCGGTGGAAGTGTTGAGGTATCCAACGATCGAGCGGCTTCCTTCGCAAGATATCCTCCCTACTACTACTACTCTTCGAAGTCCTCTCTCTCTCTCTCTCTCTCTCTCTCTCTATGTTTCCCTCCCTCCACAAGGGGTCTCCACGAGATTGCACCTTCTCGTTCACCTCCGTCTTTTTTCCTCCAGCTCGGAGGACGGCCCGTCGAGTACTGACTTCGCGATCCCAGAAACATCCTTCGCGTTCAAGAGACCACGTGACTTGCTCGAGCTCGCGTTCTTGGGGGCATCAGGTAGGCAACTCGCTCAGTGCTGGTATTAACCGGCTATGGACGAACACACATCACTATACGTTACGTATATGTAATGTGTATGTGTCGTGTATATGTATATTTCTCTCTCTCTCTCTCTCTCTCTCTCTCTCTCTCTCTTTCTCTTTCCTTTTACCTACAAAGAGAAGAGAGAACAGATACATCAGCTATGTTTCTCATGCTTGGTACACGGTTGTAGGTGTAACGTCAAGCTCTCGGCATCGTTGCCGTCCTATCAAATGAGAGAGAGAGAGAGAGAGAGAGAGAGAGAGAGAGAGAGAGATGGAAAGTAGAAGGAATACGAAGGAACGAAGAGAGGAGATAAGGGAAGGGACCCATTAGGTGTCCCCTGCTTCCTCCTCCTCCACCTCTTCTATCACGCCGACCTGCCAACCGTCGTTCCAGTGCTGTATATGTTGTCTCTTGGGCCCAACGGATTTTTCTCTTTTTTGTATTTTTTTTTCGTTTGTTTTTTATGAAGCATAAAAAACTGAAATATGTTCTTCTTCGATAATATTTTCTGATTAGTCACTTGTTCTTCCCTTTGCTTGGCTATACGACTTTCTATGATACATTCTTGGACTTCCTTCATAATTCTCTCTTTTAATTGACTTTGAGATTTGTTTAAACTTGTCAGATGATTACGAAGCACGATCATATTTCATTCGTAACGCAACCCGATTTGTTCAAAACGATATGCATATATATAAGGGATATAAATCGATTTGACCTTGAAAACGTACGAAAGAATTAACACACGTCTTACTTAAAAGAATATTTTATCGCATCTCGGAACAATGCATTGCACGAACGATTACAACACGACTTAGTGATGATGATTGAATTACAATGTTTCCCTTTTTTGTTTCTTTTTTGTTTTTTTTTTTTTCTTTTCTTCTCATCTTTTTTCCTTGTTTCTTTTTTATATCTAATAAACGCACGAACATTTCTTAATCGTTATTGCCATGTCCGACATTTCGTTCTCAATTTAATTGATTTATCGATTTACGTACATACATGTTTCTCCATAATGTTCAATTACATTATCTTATCGAACTTCCTAGATTTAACAAGGTTAGAGAATACAATAGAAGTAATTAGTATCATGACACTTTAAAGAAATCATTTCCTCCATTACTGACAAGAAAAGTTGCTTGTACAACACACGTGCTAAGCACGCAAATCAGATGCTCGTATTATAGGTCACGTGTGTCGTCGTCGTCGTCGTCGAATACCTAATTAATAATTCAATGAAATTCTTAACAAGTTACACGGAATGGCTGTATAACATGTAAAAAACGAAAGAAGGACAAGCAAAAAGGTAAATGGATTTTTTCTTTTGACCAGAAGCATGTATTCAACTCAAAGTGTATAAAATTCATTTATCAAAATTTTTAAGTAAAAATTTTACCAAAAAAAATAAAAAAAAAAAAAAAAAAAAGAAATAAAAAAAAAGAAAAAGAAAAAATAAACTTTCGATGATTAATATAATTATACTGAAAATTTTTTTTTTTATAAAATTACATGCATTATAAATATATAGAAAATGATAATAATTTGTGAATATGATACAAATATTTTATTTTGAAAAAAACAAAAATTATTTAAATAATACTCGGATGCTTAATTTAATACTTTTTATAGACATTTATCAGATGTTTAGCAGTAAAAGTTAATTCAAATGTTATTTTATCTAACCTCAAAAATGAACTTTCGATGATTGATATAAGTATACATATATAACAATGAATTATAAAATAAATTGAATGGTCAGTATATTGAATCGAGGAAGAAGAGGACTATGCTGACAACTCGATTTCGCTCCTTTCTACTGCATTTTGCTCGATTCTCGAGTCAAGCAAAATCGTTACGCATCCTGTCTGGCATTGAATAACACACGCGCGTTCCACTCACTTCGCCTCGGTTATTACGAATGAAGAAAATTGTTTACATATGTATAGAAGATGATGATTTTCTAACGAAAACGAACGTGAATTTCTCCGTTTGTATTATATTATCTTTTTTATTTATCTGATCGACGTCATTTTTATAAAATTTTTTTCAACGATTAATACAATAACATGATTTTTGTTTATAAATAAATTATTATTTTTATAGATAGAAACTTGACGATCAAAAGTTGAAGGAAAAAACGTTGTGTTACGTAAACGAAACTGTGTAAGTAGGAGGATCATTGAGGGTTTTACACATCGTGCCGTTACGCTTCGAACGCAGTGCAATTTAATCCAACACCTCGTATTTAGCGCCAACGCAAGATTTCGCGGAAAGCTCGCGCGCTTTTCAAAAGATATAGTGCCATATCTTACATCACTATGACATCATCGTTGTTGGAATTTTTCTATATAAGGCACTCGTTGAAAAACATGTTATTGATCATTTAAAAAATGTGTATATAAAGATCCTAATTTTTATTTAAAAATCAAAAAAACATAACCTATAAATTTAATCATTTATAACTTGATGTAATTTTCAAGGCACACATACTTATATATACATATACATATACATATATATATATATATATATTTTGTAAGTTTAATTTCATTTTATTTTCATATAATTAATTACTTCATATCAAAAATTGGCAATATTTTGTAATCATAAATTATACTTACTATAGTTTAATTAATACTATAACTGCTATGTTACGTATACATATATATATATATATATTTTTTTTTTTCTTTTTTTATAAAAATAGCAGAAATTAGGTTATAAAGGATTAATAAAGACAAATTCTTTATTTAACGGAATTAAATTCTAATCGATTCAAGTAGCACGTATAATAGAAGTCGAGGGAATGTCTTACTGAATTCGTTATGAATTATTACCATAAAATCCTAACCTAATCCGATCGTTAATGTAAAGAAATGTAAAGTTGATGAAAACGTGCGGCAACCGAGACTAACGCGTTTAATAAGTTTATTATGATAACCTAAATAGAAGACCGCTTTCTTCGATCTATTCTGCGCTCGTGACCTACTATAAACATAGAATGGATGGATATGTTACGTTACGGATCATAAACATACAATTACGCGTTACGAGTCTTAAGTGTAACAGATCAACGCCCTGTGCATAAAAATGAGAGAGAGAGAGAGAGAGAGAGAGAGAGAGAGAGAGAGAGAGAGAGAGAGAGAAAGAGAGTGGGAGAGGAAGGAAAAGAAGGAAAGAGAGAGAGAAATTCATATATGATCTTCATATATATGCATATGTATATAGATACTTACGTATTCCCTCATCTACACGTTATCTCGTTCGGCTTATCGGCCGATGTGTGTGACGCGTAATGTGAGCGTAAACAACTTTCGTAGTCGGCAATCGAAGCCATAGATGTGAACGGCACGATAATCGTTGAATTCTTAAATCGAACGAGCGCCGTAGCTACTTCTCTCTTCCTTTTTTTTCCTTCTTTTTTCTTTTCTTTCCTTCGATTCGTGGTACGCTTTCCAAGAAGTTAAGGAAAATTCTATCTCCTGATTAATTCCAACGAAGAAGGCCAAATTACGAGATACTTTCTAAACTCACACGGTTTATACCGAGACGATATTACGGAAAGAAAAAAATTCTATCTTTTTTGTTCTTTCTTTCCTTGGAAAATGAAAAAAAAAAAAGAAATAAAATAAAATAAAATAAAATAAAATAAAATAAAATAAATAAATAAAAAATAAAAAGAAAAACAAAATGACGATGTTTGTGCGATCGGAAGAGCGCGAAAATTTAAGAGACTGTAGGTACTATCGTACGAATGACTTTCGATTGATATATTGTGATTATCATTGAGAAGGGTTCATGAACTTTCACAATTGGATGAATGAGAAAGTGTGTTAGTGCGTTACGCATTTACCTGATTATTTGGTGCGTGCTGACACCTGCGGGAACATCGGGAAAACATTTACTCTTTGAACTTCCATTCCTGACGACACATAGGGCACAGATGACTGGTTTGCTGAGAATGCAGCCACTTCATGATGCAATGAATATGGAAACAATGCGAGCACTGCCCCCAAACTGAAAACACGAATCTTTAGTTAATTGTTAAAAGTCAAGGGTTTAAATATTTATGACAGAAATTTAAGGGGTTTAATATGATGAGATGATCAGGCCACGGGGACGCGTACCTAGTGACGACGACCGACAAGCCGTTTCTTAGTTCCGTTTACATGAGCGCGCGCGTGTTAAATGCGCACAAAAAGCAAGGGGGAGAGGACGTAAGCGATCCCTATTATTCGACACCGGCATTCCGATCGATATTACGCCAAACTCTCAACGCGCAGATGCCAAAGCGGGAATTTACGAAGATGTACGAACTAATTCTTTTTCTTTTTTAATTATTTTACGATCATTTTTGTCGTCGATATTTTACTAAGATAGTGAATTTACATTTAGTTTTTATTAGAGATTAATCATAACAATGATTTATCCATAATTTAATCATAATAATGATTTATGAATTTCAAATTTGATAAAACAAAAAAAAAACAAAAAATGATTATTTGAACAGAGGATAAAATTTATACACGATTGTTTCGAATTTTTTTTTTTTGTTGAAAATAAGTTTTTATATAATTAAATATATAATACAGTAAATGAATTGTCAATACCTAAAGGACAATCATCTCCCGGTATTTTGCAATCCGGGCAACTCGCATCGAAAGGCATCCGACAAATTCCGCAGTTATCATCGTTAGCTATCCAACGCCAGGTGGCGACACCTGTCCAGCCTAAAAAATCAACATTTGTTAATTCGATATATTTGTTTCATAATATTATTCTTTTCTTACAAAGATATATATAAATATACTTACTTTTTATTGTGACTTTCATTCTGATACGTTTTGAATTGTACAGGTAGACTGTCGCACGATTTATTTGAGCCACTAATTTAAAAGGTTAGAATATAAGAAGTTCGCTCAATTTGCGTATGCAAATGAAAATTTAGAGTTCGAAGATATTCACTTTTTAAAAACACTTCACTTGTTTTTAAAATGCACACTAAAAGGAAAATGAAGATATTAAAAGAGATTATAACGAAATTACACAACATTCACAATATAATCTATAAACATGGCCTGTACTCCAACGAAATAACGTGTGAAATCAATATTGTCTTGCAACGCCCTCGTGTGTAATAAAATAAGAATTAAAGAGTGATTAAAGCTTTTTCATTGACTTTGCTAACATTAGATGAAATATTACTTTGAGTAATTACTGAATTAGAGTTACCGACTGAGAAAACTAGAATGGTAACAATTACATTTCGAAAGAAAATTGGTTGAAACTTCGAACATTTCTTTTTTCTTGTAATATTATAAATTTATTTATACTATTTAAATTATTTAATTAAATAATTCTTATACTTCTATTTGCAGAAACATATGCTTTTATAAATTTAAATCAGAAAAATAGTAAAATAATTTTAAGATAATATAGAAATTCTACAATAATTTATATATTTCATTTATACATTATAAGATTTATACAATGTTAAAATGCATTCGTTTAGTAGTTTAAATGCATTTATTCTATCGAATTAAATTTCAGATGTGTATTTGTAACACAGGATACGAAGTTTTTCATCCCTAGTACTGATTTTAGCTTACTCAAAAGAAGGATCAATTTTAAATGGAATTTCTTGACTTTCTACCTGCTTTCCAGTTCCTTTAAGAAGTGAATGGACATAAAAAGTAAAAGAATGCAGATACGTGTTAAAGTATATGCCTAAAGAGGAACAGGCAAAACGTTTTTTTCAGGCAAAACGAAATTGCTCTCAGCGAAAAAGTATTTACGCTTACGATATATCCACAACTATTTTGTTTCATATGATTCACAGATATCGTTTTTTATCAAGATATTATATAATAACGCAGAAAAAAGATACGAAATAATAAACATTCATACAGGTTGAAATACCCGTCGATAATTACAATCATCCTATACTTACAATTTCAATAAATATTTTAATAACAAATATATATAACATTATTTTTATCTTCGGCATTGAAATATTTTTACTACGCTCTCTTCATAAAAGATTATTTTTTACAAAGAAAGTTACGTTCATCACTGCCGATCGAAGATGTAAAGTTCAGTAAATCTCAGATCTCTCCCCACTTCTAGGCCTGACGAAAACAAACGAATCAACCAACCAGAGGGCGATCGGTTGTTCCCGCGTGCTAAGCCAGTGGGCTCATCCGCGTGATCGCGTCCTGGAGTTCAAGAGGTTTCTTGGTAGCCGCCATGTTGTTAGTACTCAACTTGGACGTGAGTTCATCTTGGATGTGTTGCAGCGGAGCCGGCATTTACGTGGCTATGGCTCAACAGAGTCTCCCTACTTGACTACTTTACCGAAGGGAGTTTTCGGCTCTAATAACACGAGGGAAACCATACAAAAGGAATCTAAATTTCAAGCGAATAGTAAACGCGAGACTTCTCAAGCTTCATGTAGAACTTTCGATCGGTTAGTTCAGACAATATATGATTTTTTTCTTGGGATAAAGTTCGTTTTGTTTGGAGCAACGACGAAGATGTTTCTCTCGAGGAATCGGTGCCCCCTTGAATAAGATACGGCACTGTGCACTCTCACGGTAAAATGCGGCCCCGCGTCTCGAGGGCCAGCCTGTGCACCGTTGAACGCGGCACTATCCACATACAAGTCTCTCTGTGATCTTAGATAAAATAAGTGCTAATATATTATACAATATATTTTCTTTTTTTATTTCGTTATTTATTTTTACGATAAAAAAAAAAATAATAGTGAAAGATTTTAATTCAGTGTTTAAAAGTATAACGTTTGAAGAGATATTAAAACTAGCTAAAGAAAGAGAAAGAGAGTGGGAAAGAGAGAGAGAGAGAGAGAGAGAGAGAGAGAGAGAGAGTGAGAGAGAGTAAGAGAGAGAGAAGGAATCAACGAGAGAATGCAGCATCGTGAAGGTCGAATGAGTGACAGATGGCACGCGAAGGTAGTACCAGGAGATTGTGAGAGTTCGCGCACCGATGCAACAAGGAAGGCGATTCTTTGAGTCGATGCTGCGTGTCGTATTCAGAAGCTCGGCCGCGCCTTAAGCGTTTACAATGACGGTAATATTGTGAGCAAAAGAAAAAAGAAGACGGTAAGAGGAATTAAGAACGTTGTTAGTGTGTAGTATGTGCGAATTCGACGCGAGAAGAAACGAAAGAAGAAGAAGAAGACGAAGAAGACGAAGAGGTAAACTCGAGAGGGGTCTCCTCCTCTCGTGTAGGTAGTAGTAGGTCTGTGGACATACCGATCGAGTGAGTGAGATAGAGAGAGGCCAGTTCGTCTGACTGACCCAGATTTTCGTGGTTCGGACGAGACGAGGGAAAAGAAAAGACAGCAGGAGGAGACGCGGACTATCTGAAATGGGCCACGACGCAGCCTGGAGCTAAATTAGCCGCGATGTCCAATAAGAGTAAGACTCAGCCGCAGCAGCAGCAGCGTCCATCGCACGTGATCAAGCCAGTGGATCAGGTGCCACCGCGGTATCAACCGCCGCCGCAACCTACCAGCGGCATCCTGAAGAATCATCCACACTTTAGCAGTACCACTACAGTACCACCACCACCACTATCGACAGTCAACACGGTACTTCAAAACACTGGTCAGGGTACGGCCTCGACCTTGACTCATCATCATCATCATCATCACCATCAGCAACATCAGCAGACGACGCAAGCAAGAAACGCGTCTCAGCAGAAGGATGCCCAAGGCAAATACTCGCCAAGGATAGAACATAGGCATCATCCACAAGGTGCTGCTGCTGCTACTGCTAATCTTTTAACGGGTGCAGCCTCGACCACGGCTTCTGCCAAAAGTCAGGCTTATCTTCAAACTAAAATCGGACAAGGACAATATCTCCCACCTAACAGTCAGTATCCTACCATCAGTAGCAGTAGTAGTGCTAACAATCAACCTGTACCGAGCAGACAGAGGATCACCGACGAGGAGTTCCTTAGACTCGGTCCCGTGGAGATGCTCAAGTTTGTACGAAAGACAGAGAGTGACATCGCACGGCTAGCTGCCGAGCAGAATCGTCAAATACAAAGTTTGGTGAGAATCCGTCTTGGCGGTATATTTATTTCCCACGTGGGGGCTGGTATTTCCGCATGTTTTATTAATCGATCTTCTATGCTTGATAATATTCTCTTTTCGTCGAAGTATAAATAATTGATGTTTTAATTGAATCGATACGGATATTTCGAAAATTTTTAATAATACATTTAACAATATTTATAAATCTTTGAATTACGTGATTTAGCGTACCAACGAGTAAACGTGACATTGAAACATATTCATTTCTTTCTGCATACGTTCTGTTATCATTGATGTTTTCTTTTTTCATGATATTTAAAATATAGGTTGATATTTTTCTATAAAAAATTTTTAAGTAATATTTTTCTTAAGATAAAAAAGTACAAATTTTGTAACTACTTATGTTGAATCTTTATTTCGTTACCGTGTTGAGAGAATAAAAGTAGGACCGTACGCAATATACGGAAGTTTTTGAAAGGCTCTTCTAGGTCATACACGGGTCGAACTCGCAATCGTAATTTCGACCGGTCACGCACACGTAAGGATCGACAGTGAACGAAAACAGGCAGATTTTTTGTCAAGTATGTAAAAAGAAATAACCAACGGCTAAAGAACACGCGAAAGAATGCGTCACACGTTTCAAATGTTACATCCTCGAATAATGCATATTTTTTTCATCTGTAGACACGTGGTACGAAATGGTATCATGTGACAATATATACTCAGGCGATTTACGAATATTTATTTGGTTTTTTTTTATTAATTATATCAATTATATCAATTATATAATAATATATAAAATTAAATATTCATTTAATATTTAAAAATTTTATATTATAAAAATAAATTATAATAAACTATAACATATATTTTATGTTAATTTATTATATTATTCCATATTTATTTATTATATTAAATTTATATTATATAGATTAAGAAAAAAAGGAAAAGTAAAAAATAAAATCAATTGATTTTCAGCTCAGTGAGCTTCGTGCGCTGAAGGAGGCCAACCAAAGACTCAGCGACGACAATCAGGAGTTACGCGATCTTTGCTGTTTCCTGGACGATGACCGGCAAAAAGGCCGGAAGCTGGCAAGAGAATGGCAAAGATTTGGTAGGTACACAGCCAGCGTTATGCGACAGGAAGTATCAGCTTACCAGAATAAATTACGGCAACTGGACAACAAACAGCAGGAGTTGATAAAGGATAATCTGGAACTGAAGGAGCTCTGTCTATATTTGGATGAGGAACGAGGGGGGGTTCAGAGGGACGACGGGGATGGATCGAGTTCGAGTACGAATGCGGAGGAAACCGCACCACCGAGGCCGAGACACACTTCTACATTTAACGGTAAATCCTTGTTCGAGATTGGCGGTTATAATGACGATGTAAAAAAAATTAGAAATTAATTTGATGAAATGTCAAGTAAATGCATATATTCCTGTCTACTGATCTGAGATTGAATAAAAAGATTCGGATGATAAAAGTTTACCTTGATTACAGACCAAACTATGCAATATGTAAGAAGTTTGGAACAACGTGTTAAGCAGCTGGAGGAAGACAAAAGTGTTCTACAGGCAAGAGCTAGAGGATGGGAAGCATTGCCAGGTGAAGTCTGGGAAAACCCAAACAGTCCAAGCGATAATTCTCATATTGGAAGTAGACCTGAGGCTGTCGTACGAGCTCTTCAAGTTCTCGAAGTTAGAGAACAGTTAGAAAGAGAAGGTGGACACGACGGCGAGAAGGCTCTTGTTCGAGAGATGTGTAATGTAAGTTATTTTTAAATATTAACAAATTATGAATTATAGTTATAATCAATTTTTTTCTTCTAGGTTGTATGGCGTAAGTTGGAAGAAGGGCCACAAACAAGGCATTAGAAAAGGTTCTAAAAGTGCAAATTTATCGATTACGATATTAGAAATATTTTTACGCAATATTCCAACGCCTATGGCGTGTCAATAGTATTATAATAGTTAATATGACCAATGTGTTATGTATTTTATAGATTTATATATATATATAGATATATATATATATATATATATATATATATATTATATATGATGATGTATATGTTTACATATGGATTCGTTCCAAGTGAAAGCGTTGTATTATTATAGTGATAATATCGATCTATTTATGTAAAACTTGTAGTGCCGTTGGCTTGCCTAGATCGACTGTTAATAAACTCTATTTTTATTAAACTGTGTTCTTTCATTTTTGTTGATAAATTTCTTCACTAAAATTAGACACTTTTTTTTAAAATTCGAAATAAACCTTAATATATAGTAAAATGAGCCTCTCAGAAAAGTGAACTTTTTTGCAGTATCGATCTTTCACTTTCTACCTAGTTAATTATCCATATTGTTTACTTTGAGCCACTTTTACGGATAGATTTTTCCTTTTACCTACGTGAAAACGATTCCGTGAATAAGCAAGTACGAAGTAACGCTGTTCCTATTTTTAAACTTTGAAAGGATTCTATCTCTCAATGGAGCTCTAGACATTGCCCTAAATCTACTTCAGTTCTGAAAATATACAATTCGGCACTTGCTTAGTTCAGTAAAAAAAGAAAAATAAAGGCAGAGATATACAAATTTTTTTCTCTTACTATTTTTCAATACAAAAATTATACAAACTATGATAATATTTTATAACAATGAGAATATTTAGTTAGAAAAATCTATTATAAATATAAACAAAGTGAAAAATAAAAATAATTATAACTTATTAGCTATCACGAAAAAATTTAAAGAAAATCCAAAAATATTGGGATTAAAAAGTTTAAATTGGTGACCTTCGACCATGACGAATACTTGGATCATCGTAAAATTTTGTCGGCGAGTTTGCGCCGGCCCAGTCAAAGAGGAAAAGTGGGGATTGCATCGGACATTGGTGTCAGAGAGATGAGAGTCACCGGTGATGTGCGTGTGCGGAGGCCTCGCGGAGGATAACGCAAGGTTCATCCTCCTCGCTGTTGTCCTGGCAGCTTACATGCTCGCAGGCGCGACTCTTTTCCAAATACTAGAGGGTGACCTTGAAATACGACAGGTAAGAAGATAGTTTTATATTTTCTATAATTTATTATTCCTCTTCCATTATCTAATAAAAATTGGAAATGTGCCCTTGAAAATATTTTGTAATCGTTGAAAATTATTGTAATGAAAATTATTGAGAACTAAAAATTTATGTGCTTTATGGATTATGTCTGTTTCATGGTACAGTTTGCAAAATCCTTTTTCTAACAAAAATCTAATAAGCCCTTGGCAATAATTTTAGAATTAATTTTTTTTATTTTTAAATTATTCTCAATGAAAATTATTCAAAAATATATATTCAAGTCTTTATCAATTGTGTTTGTTTTATAATTCAAGTTACACAATTTCATTTTCTAATAAAAATTCGATAAATCCTTAATAATATTTCTCAAATTTTAAAAAATTGTCTTATGAAAATTATTAAAAAATACAAATTGATGTCTTTATCAATTACGTTTATTTCATAATATAGGCTGCAGAATTTTGGCGGGTGTATCACGCTTTTCGAAAGCATCACCTGCGTGGTAGTCCACTAGCGCTTCAGAGATTACACGAACTTCTTTACGCCTACGGAAATGCTTCCTCTGCCGGTATCATTAACAAAAGACGACGTTGGGATTTTCCTGGTAGCTTTCATTTCGTAGGCACCATCGTTTCCACAATTGGTAAGAAATATAACACAGTATTTTTTGGAATTTAAAGCATTTGAAACGCACTCGTACAACGACCGACGATAAATGGGGTCACTAGACGACGCGTCGTCTTGCATCTCATTAAGCTTTGTAATCCTCTTAAAAGATTTTCTTTTCAAAATATATATATATATATATACATATATATATATACATATATATATATATATATATATATATATATATATATTTATATATATATATAACCATCCATATCTTCTTTTTTTCTTGTTTAATTATTATTATTATTATTATTATTATTATTATTATTATTGTTTATTGTAATGATATTATCATTGAAATTTGTATTCGTCTAAATTGATTGTATTTATAATTTTACTTCACATTTTGCTTGATCTTCTTATTGCAATTTCTTACTTAAAGAAACATATATAAATGAATATAAAAATTTCTGTAATAAAATACACGCAATTAGTACGTTATCGCGTTAGAAGGTGGTCGTAATGATACGGAATAAAAGGACTACGGTCATCGGCCCCTTCGAGCGTGAGAATGCACGGTGAATTCTGGAATGCTAATATCTTGCGACCTAGTCTAGTACTTACCCTCTCGACAACTCCTTTAGCCGTCGATATGTACGCTTGCACGTACACATATGTAGATTACTCCCCTCGTAGAAAGATTTTTAGAAAATAGGTTCAATGTGTGAATCTGGATCTTCTTTCAGGATACGGAAGTACCGCTCCTCAAACTATGGCAGGACGAGCAGCTGTTGTTCTTTATGGATTCTTTGGTTGTTCTGGTAATAATAGACATGATTTATTATGGGTCCATTTTTAACGTAATAATTTAGCCTTATAAAAAATATAATTAATATATTATTTTGTTAAAATATGAATTTATTCATATTGAGAAAAAAAATAATTATAATATTATTTCTATTAATAGATTCTTACTTTAATATATCGTTCGATACATTCTTACCGTTATATTCGACGCTTGCATGCATATATTACACTACACTGAGTTAAAACAAACTAGGACATTGGCCTATTTATACAGAACAAAAGAATGAGTCTTCAATGTATAAATTGCAATAGGCATAGTTTCTATAACATGAAGAAATAGGAAATGGTATACAACAATGTCCTATTTGTGTGAATATATGAAGTATCTCGATATAACTTGAATTTTTCAATTTTACATTAAATCTCCTACATAGAAAAGAAAAAAAAAACAAGAAAAGAATTAAAAAGTTAAAAAACCAATATAAATAAAAAAGAAAAAAGGTTAAATAAAAAGTAAAATTCCAATCATGTAACAAGTATTCTTCATGATCTATTAGGTGGTATCCTGTTCTTCAATCTCTTTCTTGAAAGGATCATCACATTTCTGGCTTGGATTTTAAGAAGTATTCACTTGTACCGCGTAAGAAAGCATCTTCGACAAAGTTCGACATCTTCTCGACGAGTATCTAGGTTATCCAATCCAAGATCGTCTCTTCCGGATATCCTCGATGATGACGACGAAGTCAGTTTAGAACAGTGGAAACCAAGCGTTTATTGGGTCATGTTATATCTCTTATTAGCTTCTTGTCTTACTGCATGCGTTGCTGCTGCGGTTTATGCACCGCTAGAAGGCTGGGAATACTTTGACGCTCTCTATTTCTGTTTCATTAGCTTTACCACCATCGGTTTCGGTGATTTTGTCAGTACACAGAAGATGAATTATCCATATGTCCATTGGTATGTAAATCATATTGAAACTTTTTTATGTGTTCGTCAACGTTTTTAATGTTAATTGATTTACGTTTTTACAGGTATAGATTTGCCAATTTTGTCTTCCTTGTTATCGGCTGTTGCTGTATTTATTCATTATTGAATGTAACTTCGATAATTATCAAACAAGGTTTAAATTATGTGATAAACAAGTTACAATGTGGTAATCAAGATCTTGCTGCGCCTCATCTACCTAGAAGAAAATCATCCGTGTCTTCTATATATTATTCCAAACGTAGGTCTATGAAACTCGTTGGTAAAGATTCGATTAGAGCTGCGGAAGACGATTCCGATGGTTCTAGACGTATGTCTGGGGAATTGATCTCCATGAAAGATTTCCTTTCTGCAAATAAAGTATCCTTGGCTGTAATGCAGAAACAACTTTATGAGACTGCTCAAATGCAAAAGGATGGTTGTGGTCCAATAGCAACAACTCCAAATCATCAGGCATCGGTGTTCAAACCTGGTGCAGTTGGTCCTTTAGCGATAGCTAGCGAAAAATTTGAAAATAAAACTTCAATAAATAGGTAGAAAATAAGTTAACGAATCGTAGCCATTTCACTTACTAAATTGACGATCTTTAACTAGTTATCTCTTTTTAGTTTTTACAATACGCAAGTGCACTTTGTTATTGTCACATATACGCAATATGTTATTATACAATTACAACGTTTTAAAGTAGCCTATTGAAATAAAATCTAAATTACAATTTGATACGA
Source organism: Vespa crabro (assembly GCF_910589235.1). Classification (NCBI taxonomy): domain Eukaryota; kingdom Metazoa; phylum Arthropoda; class Insecta; order Hymenoptera; family Vespidae; genus Vespa; species Vespa crabro. Next base: position 6,580,530 of record NC_060956.1, on the reverse strand, counting down.
TGGCTAGATCGATTGTTTTTCTTTTTTTTTTCTTTTTATAAAAATAATTAGATTAAAACTATAATTCTCGATAAATTCAAATATGTTTTTAATTTATTACTACGCATCGCTATATAATAATAATAATTATTATTATTATAACTTTTTTTTGTTTCTGCATACTATTCAGTGAAACGTGGTAGAGTAAGGAAACGATACGTGTAGAAGCAAAATGATTGTGTCACTTCCTTCTCTGATTTCGGTGAGCTGAAACATATGTATAAGAGGAATTAAAAAATATTGAGAAAATTTGATCATTTAAAAAATTTTTATGTAAAATCTTTCGACATAATATTTATGTCATACCGATGGTATTTTCCACTAATAATAAAATATGAAAAAATACTAATTACATCATCAATGAGGTATATCACACATACAGTTATATATATCGATCATCCAATAACTTTATTTAAATCATGTTTACAGTACAATTTGCCATGTACTCAATGACATCAACAAACATGCAATCTTTTGTCTTCGCATTTGTAATAATGTGTGTTACTGTATGCATCTTGTGTAAGTAAAATAAATGAAAAATCATTCCTGTAATTTGAAAAAGAATATTTCATCTTATGTAATAAAACTAATATATTATGTAAAGTTTACTATATTATTTTATAATCGATGAACGAGTGTGGATCCGACGTACAATCTAAAATTCTTCAAAATAAGAATACTACGAATTTTCACAACCTTTCAAATGAGCAACGCTTGTACTTTTTACGGTATTTTTTTTTTAAATATTATCCAGATAAAAGGGATTGTTAAATGTTAGGATAAATTATGTGTGCTTAATGTATTTCTATTACACATTACATCATAACACTACGAAGACAAAAATTTCTCTTTTCCTGATTAACTACATTTTTACCTTGTATCTTACGTCGGCTTTAAGCGGACATCCTAATTCAATGATCGAGGAGGATGCAAAAATGTTCACACCGAGATGGTATGCGTATGAAACTAGATATCGAGAAACGATTATGTGAAAAACAATGTATGTGTGTATTTCGTTGGAAGTCTAAGAAGGAGAAGGATGTGTTCCGCTCTAAACGTGAAAGACACAAATAGATTACGAGGAAAATTTATGAATTACGATAGAGCGAAAGTGAAACGTACTATCGTTTTTTTTTTTCGGAGATTGCAGTCGTTCGAAAAATCTACAGATAACTTTTTTTCGTTTTCTTTTTTTTCCTTTTTTTTTTTCTTTTCTTTCCTTTTATCGTTAAAGCCAAATGTGTAGTGAACAATGATTTAATGTTTGTCTTGCAAGTATTACATTCGGTTTGTAGTCTATCACAAAACAATCACGTTATACAGACGAAACCACGGTGATCTAAGATGCAGTAAGATCATTTAGTCTTTTAATTTAAGCCAAGCTTAAACGTTTAGAACGTAAAGCATATCGAGTTTTGTTAACATCCACAATAGACTTTGACAATAAATTTAAGCTTGGTTTAGACTTCAAAAGAAACTATTAGACCTAGCACTAGGTAAGTGCCGACAGTACGATGATTTGTCCTACCTTCTGATGCTCAATATCCATAATGTCTTGTGAATGAAGTTTTCAATAATATACAAGACAATAGTACGTCTATTGCAAGTATAATCTTACTGTTTCTTGTTCATTATTACTCTTTAGGTCATTAGGCTTTTTTTGTATCGAGGCTCAGACAAAGTAATAAAGTCGTGTATGTATCGTTCCAACAAATCCACTGAAGTCGTCATCGTCAGTGACCATCATTGCAATTCACACAATTGAGACAACAGCGCTCAGTGTTTCGCACTGGCGCTGACAAAGCTGCGTTCCAAATACTCTCAAGTAGAAGTACCATACCACACTTCTGTCAGGCAAACAATGCCTTTGTGTTTGGTACCGGCAGCAAAAAAGCACAGCCTTTTTGACTATGCACAAAGTCACGAGATTCATATCTCGATAAATTGGCGATGATTCCCGACAAAGCGGGTGTGCCATTTCTTTCTTCAACGTATATCACGCATACGTACAAATTGTTGTCCAACCAACTCCAAACCGTTACTTATTAGATCAACATCATTTGATATTTTGATTATCCTCTGCTTAAAAAATTCTCCGTCTACGTCGCATGCTTGAATATAATCTGATAACATGAAATTGTTATCACTTAGTGTAGGTGGTTGGTTTTGATTTTGTGGTGGACGACTTCTAGATCGCGGAATTTGATCCGCTGGTTCCATTAAATTCGGATGTTTCTTACGTTGATGTTGTAAAAGTTTTGCCTATTGAGAGAGAAAGAGAGAGAAAGAGAGAGAAAGAGAGAGAAAGAAAGAAAGAAAGAAAGAAAGAGAGAGAGAGAGAGAGAGAGAGAGAGAGAGAGAGAGAAAAGACATGTATTATAACAAGAAATAATATATTATATTAAAATATTGTGATTAAAAATATGCCTTATTTTATTTACCTTACTAGCATATTGTTTATGGCACCATTGACATCCTTGAGGTGTAGTTGTAATACTACCAACTGTCTGGCTAAAAGTTGGATTAGGCAGACTCGAATATTCTGATTCTTTTTGACGATTACTTGGTGGTAAAGCAGCACCTGGATGGTTCTTCATGATATGAGCTTTACGTTTACTGCTGCTTTTATATACCTTTATGCATTTATACAATAAATATATAAAAATTTACAAATGTATGTATGTATGTATATATATATGTATATTGTGATTGAAAATTATTGTATTATATAATACGATACCTTATCACAATATTGACAATAATAATCTCTCGTTTGTCGCAAAATTGGTAAATTTAATTCGGGGACAGACTCTGGAGCAACATCTGGATGTCGTTTTGCCAAATGATTTACGAGCATTCCTCTTCGCTTAAATCCTACTAGACATTGATGACATTTATATATGAAACGATTGTAATCATTTGGGTTTACCTAATAAAAAATATACATATTATTATATACATATTTTAACCATAGAAAAAAAATTTAGATATAGATTATACCTTTGGCACAAACTTCTTTGCTTGATTATTTTGTACTGTTTGTTCTTGATTTATTTTCTGCAAATTATGCATTCTAGTCATATGTTCCTTAAGTTTATCTTTTCTTTTGAATTGTTTTCCACAATCAGCACAGTGAAATTCCCTATAAGAGAAATAAACGTATAATACAATAAATAAATATTAATTTGTATAATATACAGGTCAATATGACTAATATATATACCTGTGATCAGAATGTTTAAGTAAATGCATTTGTAATTTATCCATTGTAGGGAAACGCTTTGTACAAAACTGACACTTGTGTTTTCTTTCACAATGATGAGCTCTTATATGTTTACGAATTACTGAATATTTAATAAAATTTCTTTGACAATGTGGACAGGTAAATGTATGATCTCCATTTCTATGTGTCTCGACATGATCTTTTAACATCACACCTTGATCAAAGAGTTGTCTGCATATTGGACATTCATACACTTGCTTATTTTCTACAAAGTTAAATAAATTTTTTAGATATAATTATTTATATATGACAAATTGTTATCTAATAAAAATTTATTAAAATTTACCTCTATGCGTTTTTAAATGACAAGATAAAGCAGAATTATTCATGAATCTTTTCAGACAAATGCTGCATGGCAGTGGCTTTTGGTCCTCGGCACCATGCACCAAACAATGTTTCTGTAGTCGTACTTTTGTAGCAAAGCGTTTATAACACATTGAGCACTTATATGCAGCAACCACTGAAGTCAATTTATTACCTTTTGGCAAAGATAATCTTCCATGCTGTGAAACATGACTGATTAATTCAGATTTTTTCTGGCATTCTAATCCACACTGTGGACAAACTGTTGATTGACAATTTATTTTATTGTCTTCTGGATTGTGCATTAGATTATGTAATTTAAATAAAGATAATTTTTTGAAGATCAAATTGCATGTACAACATTTCCATTCTTTACAATTATTTTGTCTTGTATTTTCTTTTTCTTTCAAATTTCTGCCTCTGTATAATTTCATACGTCTTGCATGATTATAAGAATTATTATCTGATCTTGGCCAAATATTCATACTGTTGTTATGTTCTAATAAAATAAAAAATATATAATATAAAATATATAAAAAAGTACAAAAAAAAAAAAAAAATAAGAATGCAAATATAATTATTTATACCTTTGTCATCTCGCACATCAGGTTTCAATACCATTAAATTTCTACGTGCTGCATAATCAGGATGAGGTCCTGCTCTTAGTTCTTCTTTTGGTAAAATATTTTTTGTAGTTAAAAATACAATTCCATCTTTCTGTTGACAAATCACTAGATTCTGTTCTTTATAAGTAAGTGCAGGCCTCACAAAACGCATCCAATTTGAAGTATCTGAAAAATATATATATTCTATACTTTTTGAAGTCATAAGGCTATGAATTAAAGTATGATCGATGATACTCACTTTCATCTGAAACATCAACTTTCAAAAATTGTCCTTCTTCTGCTTCATAAAGCAATGGCAATGCATTTTCAAATGGTGTGCCATCGTAACCATACAAAATACCTTCAATAGGACCAAATTGTGTACGCCTACGAATATTGCGTTTCGCAAAAACTCCATATTCAGAACCTCCCGGTATAATATCCACAGCAGATAATTTATTTATAGAAAGATATGATCCTGGCAGTGTAGCTATAGCTCGTGATGGTACAGGTTGATCGGCAATCGTACATACATTATGAGAAGTGCAACCATCTTCATTGGTACAAATACCATCACATTCATCGCACCCTGTAATAAATTGGAACTGTACAATAATTTCATATATTAATAAATGAAGTAGTTACAATTACTTTTAACTTACAAAAATTTTTGTCATCATCCATCTGTTGCTTTGACTTCTTTGTATTCTTCTTATCAATAGTTTTTTTTTTATTTGCATGAGATAATATTTCATTAATTTGACCCATTTGCACATTGGCTTCTGTTATTGACTGAGAATTACTTTCTTTTGTTATATCCTTTTTTTCAGATGCATTAGTGATATGATTATCTCCCATTGAAAGAGTTGGATTTTTCAAAGAATTCATTACATTTACTTGATCATCTTGCATTACTATATAATCTCTTGTTAAAGTAAAATCTGCACCTGATATACCTGTTAACATGAGTGGAGTTGTGCTTTGCTCCAATTCTGTATTAGACTCTGCAAAGATTAAATCATTTTACATGTTATTATAAATTCTGTGAATGTTAAATTATTATTAATATTATTTACCTTGCATTAATATTAATTCATTTCCAACACTAGAAACTAAAGTTTCTTCATTTTCTTCGTCAATAAAATCTGTTCCAGTATCAGTTTGTGCATCTATTGGATGAGTCAATTGACCCACAAAATTGATACTTGATCTTACATTGGATTCAGTTGTAGATATCAAAGGGGAGGAAGGACCTTGGAGAATAACAACAGAATTATGAAAAGGAGATGGAGTTAATTGAACCGGAGTTGGCGAATACCTAGCAGCAGAACTCATATTTGGATCAAGTGGACTAACACGATGCTCAAAATCAGATAGAGGAGATGAAGGTCTGGGTGAGAACGAGACCTGCTCGTATGTTGGGAATAAGCGGGAATAATCTCTTGATTGATCTTCAACATATTCAACCTAATAAAAAAAAAAATGTTATCAATATCTTACTCGCCAAAAAGAATTTTCAAATGTCACATTTTACTCACGGTCAAAAATAGTAATCTGTTATTATTCATCTTCTTTGGTTGTTCAAATATTCCTGAGTTAATCGGATTATCAATTGGCCAAGTTACCGAAGTGTCAGCAACTTTGCCAATATTAGACATATCGAATGTGTCACCAGGGCCCCCCTCAGGAGGGCCCCTTGGATCCATTGTATTTTATATGTTCCGTCAGTGATATTACGATGTGTCACCTATTTCATAGAAAAATAAATATCAGACATGCTATTATCTATTTTCTTAGAAAGAAAAATGTACAAAGAAATATATAAGACATTTAGGCTTGATTAACCACGATTATTCTGCAATATATTCCAAAATTTAAACGCATGACATATTGACGATATCGATCTATAATTATTAACAATATGTTCTTATTTTATGTTGTGTATTTTGTCACGCAGGAGTCTTACCAGCTTCAACATAAATAGAGTTTTAGAATCAGATGCACTTTCAGGCCTAAGATGCACTTGCTGCAGCAGCACTGGCTTGACAACAATTGACGCTAGTGGTTTCCATGTTGGCAATTAAGCTGCGTAGAAATAGCGGGAAAATTTCAAATTAATTTGAGCTCTAATATATATTCTCATTTTTATCAATATCTAGACAATATAAAATAAATATTAACATGAAATTTTATTCACTTATAATCTTCCTCTAAATCTATTATATCTACGTTACAAAAATAATTTTTCATATGATATAATTAATTCTTAAAATATTCGAATAGTTAAAAATTTTCATAAATTTTGAATACAATAAATCATAAATATTTTTCGATTATTAACATTAATAATTAAATAATAATATATGATCAGAATCGCGTGCATAAAAGTAATCTTATAAACTGATTGGATATATGTGACTTGATCAGTTTATGGCAACTCCCACTCAGAGTTCCCCTTAGCAACAGAATAAACACGCATAAACAACCCCTAACTATAGATTACTTTTTTCTCAGATCTATATACACCAAATGGTTCGTTAATGAATTACCTATATTAGTTGTTAATTCACGGAGTAGTAAAGCGAAAAGTATCATTAAAACATGGTACATCTCGACGAGGTAGATAACCTCATGAATCAAATGATGAAGGTGCCAATTTTTTCACATTCTGAAAAACATCGATTATTGAAAGACGATAATAAAGGCTTTCTCAATCCTAATTTAATTATGGACACGAGACATAAAGTAATTCGAGATACATTGTTCAATCCTGATGCGAATTGTTCTGCTTTGACCGAGGCCAAAAGGTAAAATTAATATGACTAACGTTGTACTATACGTCATATCTGTTTTATTTGATTAATATTAATATTTAATTTTGAATTTCTCTTCTATGTATTCTATATCAATAATTAAATTGATTAGATTGTTGAAAGAAGAGGAAATTAAAGAAATGTGCCTGAAGAAGGAACAAACTTTCCTCGAAATGGAATTAAGAAGATTTGAGAACGAACTTCATAAATCCCGCCCAAAATTTCAACATAAATATAGATGCAATAGGAAAAATCTAGCCAATTCAAACGACAAGGATTTCTGGAGTATATCCAATAGAATAAAGATGGATGTTAAAACAATCGATAGATCAAAGGTTGGATTGTATTTTTTATTATTAAGTTATATAGAAATATTATTACTATTTGAATAATTATTAACGTAAAGTTATGAAATTATAAAGGTACAAACTTTTGGAACGAGACGCAAGCAAACGTCTATCGAAGAATTATCTCCGATATTTGAAAATTCTAATATTGATGAAATCAATAGAAATGACGAAAATGTATCTTTCGGAAATATTAAAATAACTATCAAGGATAAAATTAATTTCGATTCGGACGAAGAACGATTGCAGTTAATGAAAAAATATTTTGAATTTTTAAAACATAATTCAATGGAAGAACGACGATTTCGAGATATAAAAATAAAAATACAAGAAAATATGGCCTCCAGAAGATTAAAAAGATATTTTCAAAATTGGAAAGCTTATATTGAAAATATAAAAAATACTGCAAAAACAAAATTGGAATCGCAAAATGTATCTCACGAACGTAAAATCGAAATTTTCATTAATGAAATTACGGAGAAACAAAAAGAATTAGGAAAAAATTCTAAGTCACAGACAAAAAATAATATATCTTTTAAAAATCTGCAAGAAAGTGAAGATAAAAAAAAATTAACTCGTCAGAAAAAACATTTTGTATTCGAATCTCTTGTACAAAATCGTTTAAATGCTCAGAAAGTTATAATCGAAAAGCAAAGATCTAAATTGGCTGAACAAAATAGAATTATCGAAGAATTTAAATTGAAACAAATTCAAGAAGAATTAATGAAAATGGATAAGGAAACTATGAATGCTGCTAAAGAAACTTTGATGAATTGTGGTCAAAAAACAAGAAGAACTTTAATTCAATTAATGAGACAAGCTGGTCATAGGTAATTTATCTAATTCTGACATATATATATATATATATATATATATATATAATATTAGAATTAGATTTATATATATATATATATATAATATTATATTAATTAATATAGAGGATGGTCTATTTACGTAAAGCCACCTAAATATCTCATCGAATTATGATTATGTGAAAATACGTTTAGATATCTATGGTACGATTATGTTACGTATAATAACGTATTATGCCTGAACATATTTTTTAATTAACTATAATATGTAATAAAAAAAATATATAGAGTTGTATCCAAAAAAAACATCGAAAACTCCGAAAAAAAATATTCGTGCCTGTTGATCCTTTGGTACCATTTACATTACATAAAAAATATTTTTTGCATCACAATTCAATGAAATATTTAGGTGGGCTTAATTAAATACACACATACATTATGTGTATATAATATATATTATAAAAAATAATATATAGTTATATATAACATATATATTCATGTTTTGTTTATTAAGAGATAAATCTATGACTACACCACAGCAAGCACCAAATCCACCAAAATTCATTTTGAGAATGGAAGCTCGAGCAGAGGCAAGAAAAGAACGATTAAAAAAGGCGAAGGAAATTCGTCGAAAAAAGTTAGAAGAGCAGAAATTAAAAGAAGAAGCAACTAAACGAGACGAAGAAGAGAAAAGAAAAAAGTTATACCAAGAGGTCAGATAATCAAAAATCAAAATATACTAATAATATTGCATATATTTCTTCGAACAATTGTTTTATTATTTAATATTTTATCATGTATTTTGATATTTTTTCGATTAAAAGATAAATTATTTTAATTTCAGGCCATGCGAGAAACGAAAAAGCTACGTGAGGAACAAGAAAAATGTCGATTACAAGAATTGGAGAGATTGAAAAAGTTAAATACAATGGCCAATAAATTCTATTGCAAATATTTATTTCGACATTATATAATAGGATCGTTTAAAAAACTCATAGAAATAAGAAATAACAATATTCAAAAAGCAAACGATCATTATAGACAATATTTATTATTGCAAATTTTTACTATTTGGAGAAGGAGAACAAAAGAACAGTACGAAGTTAAACTTGAACTTGCCATTTCTTTATATGATAGGAATTTATTATGGTACACGTTTAAAGATTGGACGGATATGGTAAAAGAACAAAATACAAAACATCAAGTTGCCAAAGATTTTTATGATATGAAATTGCAAGAGAAATGTTTTCATGCGCTAAGATCAATTGTTAATCAATTAAAATTAGAATATTTAAAAAATGTACAAATGGCACAGGAATATTATGATAGTAAACTTATGAATAAATATTTTAACAAATGGAGAGATTATCCTATGATAGCTGAAATAGTTAAAGAAAGTGAAAAACAAAGGAACAAGTGGAGAAAAATAGTACAAAAAATAGTTCCTGATTTTGATCCTAAGGAGAGAGGAGTGGCACTAGAGGATTAAAATAATCATGTAATTAATCTAAACACTAAAAATAATATTTATGAACTATCTTATACGTGGTGTTTAACATTATTTTATCATAAAAAATATGCTTACTGCTATACGTTAACGATATGATAGTTTCACAGATAGAATAATCACTTTTATACAATATAAAGTTCAAAGATTTTATATAAATTACATATTTTTGATTTTATATTTCGTTTAAAAAAGAGATAAGTAATTACCACATAATAAATTTTTTATCACAGTTACAATAAATATTTAAATACTAAACATAGTAATGCCTTGACACAATACCAGAAATTTGATTTATGGCTGGTACACTCATAATATAATATACCATTATCAATCCTGATATACGTAAATCCTATAAGTATATCACACAATTTATGACACACACATACATCGAATGTAATATCATTCAATGAGTAAACTTATTTTTCTAAAGTATCATAAAAAAAGACATTGAAAACAGAAGAAAGAAATATAGATAAGTAAATAATATTATTATCTGTTATACTTCAAATATCTAACCTGACAATCATAGTTTTATATGATCATTTTATTCTCTTGACAACAAATAAAATATATTCTGTACAAAGTAAATACAATATCCTAGACTACCTATTATTTGTATCTAAGTTTTGCAACAAAATAACCGTGATACATTTTTTAAAATTCCATGATCATATTGATTTCTAGGTGTTCGTAAACGACGTTCATTCGATGTTGTTCCAAGATAAATTAGCCATAGATGATGAATTAAATAACAAAATACTACTAGGCCAACAAGTAAACTGTAGACTGCTGAGATGAAGCAGAGAGCGATGCTAAAACAATATGTACATTATATTATATGTATATTGATGAAGAACATGAAACAAACAGTTGCGTGACATGTTATCAATAAATTTTTTATATTTTCAGAGAGCAAATAAGATATATTTCAATGTTTATGAGTCTCTTGACTATTATCACTATCTTTTGATAATTAAAGTTTGTATTGTAGATCCTCTGTATCTTTCCATTTTAGTTCATTTAGTTTTAGTATTATAATGACATATAATTATATATTACAAATTATATTCTATGAAAAGAAGAACTCAAAAAGATATTTCAAGTATGGATTATTTAAACTTATATTTAAAGAATAAACTTTGTTATCATAATGTTATAGGATGATTTAAATTATTATAATCAAATATTTATACATACTCTAATTGATGATAAACATCACTGCAGTCATCCGGTAAGAGCACTGTACCAATTAAAATAAAAGGATGGCAAACGCTTGTCATAGTCAGATTAGAGCCATAAATAAAAGCTATTGCTGAAAATAGTAAGCATCCTAAATACCATCGTAAGTTACTAGAACCAATGCAACAGTCCAACCTAAAATTAAACCGATTATAAACAAATTTATTTCTCTGTAAACAAAATTTCAAAATTTTCATATATTTGGACTTACCATTTACAATGATATTCTCTATTAAGTATACATGTTTGACACATTCGGCAGTGATAAGCTTTAGGTGGTGCTCTTCTTCTACAAGTTACACATAACTCTCCGCTTCCTTCTCCAAGCTCTAAACCTTGCTCTGCAGCACCTTCCTGAGCAATACGATCCGCATTCAGTCTTGTCTTAGAGCCGCAACATATGCCTCCGGCAACGCATATTATGAAAAATAAATTCTCCCCTGGTAAAATCTCAAGTAATGGCACAACACTGACTTCAAAAACTATCATTAGCATTAACACGCTCGTGATCGTCCACATGAGAAAAAATTTTGTTCTTAAGAGAAACCTTAAGAAATTATGATGCAAATAATAAACCAGAATTGGTGTAGCAAGAAATATTATGATGGTACAAAGAATTGACTGGGCGGCTATTATTGCCAAAAGAGGTACCGCAAAAAGTGGTATCATAGCATCAACGGATATTTGTTTAGCACCTCCTTTCCATCCACATGGATTTCGCATTCGGTCCCAAACCGCCGTCATAGTTTGTGTGATTGATACAAAACTCCAAGGAACTCCCTCGCATGCGTATGCTTTCTTTCAATTAAAGGTTATGTGCTTCTTCTATTGCGTCAAATTTAAATAAGATCCTAAATTTAAAATTTAACTTTTCTTTTCATGGTACATAAAAATATATTTCACGAATAAATTATTAGTTATGCTAATAATTTGTAAATAGTACGATACGATTCTACTGGGAATAATAAGAGAATCGATCGATATGAAAACCATAGGATGAAAGCATTTTGCTTACAACTCTAAAGATACTCGTACCGGTTTATTTTCACTACCATGTATACCACTATCCAAATCTCTAGAAGATAAGACGTATTTCTCTTCGTAATATTATAAAACATAAAGCTCACGATCAAACTAAAACAAACATATTTATTTTTTCATTAAATTATTTTTTCATAAATTAAAATGCTTGTACTATAATTTTATATATAACACTCAGCTCAATTATTTTGAAATTCGCGGTAAATTTACGGTAAATTTGTGGTAATAAGTAATCCTATGTGATTACCCAATCAGATTCACGATAAAGGAAGAGAGTGAGAGAGAAAGAGAAAGAAAGAATGATGAAGTTGGTTGTTACCGACCGAAGTCATTGAGAGTCGTTGCTAAAGAGTTGACAGGTCGTGAAAATGTTCTTCGTTTTACGGTATTCATATGATTTTTAAGAATCGGTTTATTGTTATATCTATACGCACGAGAAAAATAAAGAACGAAAAAGCGTGAGAAAGAGAAAGAGATATAGAAAGAGAAGCCATCGTTCACTTTAATCCTTCAGTTTGAGATAATTAATTTCGAGCGCCGTAACAGAGATTGGCGTGACATTCGTCGTGATTTTATCACACAGAAATCGTGGATGCAGTGGCGGGAACGTAACGTAAGTTTAAAATTCACGTAATACGAGTACTACAGCCTTTTAAAAAAAGCATTTGAAAAAAGAATACCGAAAGAAATAATTGTTATATCCTTAATTATTCGGATTTTTTTATGTTTGGTAGATAATCTCAGAAGGTCAATTCGTTATCGTACATTGATTTGTTGTTTATCGTATAACTTACGATTTGTGACAAACTTTTTGAAGATAATCTAATTACGTTATATGTATATATATATATATATATATATATATACACGCATATATACGCATGCATACGTGAGCATTAGTAAAAGAGTAAAAGAGAGAGAGAGAAAGGAGGCTCGAAAGGGTGGGGAGAAAAACAAGGGAATGAAAAGTTCTCGAATGGCGCGAAATTATTTGTTGATCGTAAACAAATTCAAGACCAATAATTGACGTAATTTTAGAAACTTTCGTATCATTAATTTTATATCGAAACATTTACATTATTAACTCTTTTTTATTTGATACCAACCGAAGAATAACGTAAGATTTTTGATCCGTTAATGATCCTTGCCATAAGAAGAAATATTAAAAAGAATTAGTTAGAATAACATGACCTTTTCTTTTGAAACTTTGAGGAATATCAAGAAATTGTATATAGTACATATTATGCAGTAATGATATTGATTATAATTGTAAATAACTGAATTTTTGTTTGTATTGTCCTTTATAATATATCGAACGAATAACTTATTAATATATATATATATATATATATATATATATATATATATATAACGTAAACTTATTAATCGTTATATATATATATATGTATATATGTATATATTCGTTGTATGACAAAAACTATTCCTGTTTTGATGTCTGAATTGAAAGTCTCTATTTTGTCTCTATCTTCACTGCCTAGGAAAATTACTAAATGTAAATCTCTTCTTTCCCAATATATATTTGGTCTCCCTACACTCGATACACTCATAAATCTTTCCTGGTATTATTATCATTTTCACGAGTTTGCCTTTTTCCTTGTTATTATCTATAAAAGAATGATTCGTTTTTCACTGATTCTGCGTCTCTTGTTATCATTTCGCGAGGTTAATTAAAGAACAACAGTAGGGTAATACACCATTAAGATATTTCTTCACCATAATAACGAGTCCACTGTACACATCGAAGATTAATTGATGCTCCTCCATCCGGTGTATATGTATATGTGCATGCATACGTGCGTGTCTATGTGCGTATATACTAACGTTTTCGATCATTTGCACGTGTTACTTTGCGTTATCACTCTTTACAATTTTTTTTGTTTATCTACTTCGCGTCAACCATTTTGCACAACGATGGAGACAATAATCTCAGCAGGAGGTTATAAGTAGTATTAGTATTAATCATTCGTTGAAATCTCTGGAAATCTCTCTACGTATCAATTTTAAATAATCAATTGTAAAAAAGGAAATCATATGATTTATCTTAAGTATATTCATGAAAAAGATGGTAATAAAAGATAAATATAAAAAAAGAATAACGACAACAATTTGATGATTAATATCGTTTTATTTAAATCGAATTTTGAAGAGATAACGATCGTAACGAAGTCATCGACTTAATTATTCGTTTTTTTTTAATAAAGGTCACAACCACATTTACCCAACGTTGAATGCTCACTCGGTTTATACTAAAAATGATTGTAATCAGTCAAGAAAATTCTGCATTAATTAATAACTCTAGGTGAATGTAATATAACTTGATATTTTAACTTGATAAAAGCCAGAAACGTTTTTTTTGTCCTGAGACTTATGTATACTTATAAATTCGTTATATATTAATTTGATATAATTTAAATAAAAAGATCAAACAAATTTGCATGATAGAACTAATTATCAGTTGTTACGCTCCGCGTAGAAATTTTGCTATAAAATGATAGGGTTAATTGCGATTAATTACACGAGATAGCTTAATCGTAGTGAATTTTAACTGGGATAAAAATAACCGACGTATTTCTACTTTTTTATTTTATTATTTTCTATGATTCTTGTACGAGAACTCTGACTTCAATAGAATCGTAAAACGTGAAAACCGTCAAGAAAACATTCCATAGCCCGATCAAAGTAACATCAGTATCATATTGCGTTATCGGGTTTTCGAGGGTGAATGCATGCACGTAATCGTTTTTCCTTATCATTTATTTCTATGTATGCCTCTTCTCTCTCTTTTATTTTTGATTATTCGACATGGTGAGACGCGGGAGACAAATGTGAATCATAAGTTTTCTTCATAGGAGGACGTCGATTGGAATAGCCTTTGGTCTGCGGGAGGCTCGTCCGTATCCACCTCTATCTTCAGCCCCACCCCCACCTCTACCCCTACCTCGATCACCACCTCCTGCTACTTTCTTCAGCCGTTCGTCGTCTTAACAACAGTTCACATGACGATCCTGAAGAGAAGGGTCGCAACAGAACATTCTAAACGGAATTCCAACTTCGTATTTGTCGGTCATGCAAACGTATTAAATTATACCTTAGAAAACATAATTAGATTACGTGAAAATCGAAATAACATATCAGTGAGATAGATTTTTTTGATTAATTATATATATTCTCATCGAATTGATTTCATTCGGTTTTATCGTTTATATCATGTGAATTATTGTCCTTTTTTTGTCCGTCTGTTTGTAGAATACGATCAAGGAATGACGTAGAAAGTATTATAATCTCATTTAAAAGATCACTCTAGAAGTATATCATAGTGTATAAATTCAACTGATAAATATAATCACATGCTTATGTATTTTTGCATTGACATATGAAGAAGAGTTGTCTGGTAGAATACGTAAGCTTCTGTTTAGCCAATTGTTTTGGTCTTATACAAAAGTATCTCGACGTTGAAAACTTTGTAAGAGTTTTTATTACTATTAGGGCAATCAGGAGGAAGCATAAGAAAAAGATAGAAAAGCAAAAAAAAAAAGAAATATAAATTTGCAGCGAAAAAGACAACGATTGTCGGGTTTGCTAATGTTGTATCAGAAGGTCGACGGAGCTCGAAAAGATCATAAATCAAAAGTGCCACGATAGCAAAGAGGTCGTGGACCGGGGTCGTTTGATGGTCGAATGTTGAGTTCATTAACAGTAGAGATCGGTCTTCCTTACCGAAAGTTACTTGATATTCAAGCCTAAAAATTGATCAATTATGATCACAGATATTGTTTGATTCGTTTGACCAACTGTTACTAATTGTTTCATTCAACGACGAGGAATCTTTTGATATCGAGGACCTGTTCGATGTCAATTTTTTCTCCATACGGCTTTCAAAGAGGACGAGGAAGATCTATACATGGAAGACAGAGAAACGAATCCTCTTCGACTCGTTCTCGAAGACAAAAAAGCGGACAATCGTATATTTTGGATGCTGATAAAGAAGATGCAACGTTTTATAGTATGGGAGTAAGTCAGTTGACAAAATGTATTAAAGGTCTTTATATAGACCTAAGTCATCATGTCATCTATCATTAGATTTTAATCATTTTCCAAGTGTTCTGATTGTTAATACAAAATAGGAATCCCTAATGAACATCGTTTTTTTTTGTGTGTGCCAAGAAAAGATCTTTCTTCTTTCTCTTTCTTTCTTTCTATTTCTCTCATTTCCTCTGTTCGAACGACTTAACGAATTATAGGTATACAGTAGCTTTCAGGCTTCCCCTGAAAGGCTGGAAACTTGTCCGACAGAGTTCAGATGGGGAAGGGGTATTACATAAGCTGTGGTAGATCGGCTAATCACTCACACGTACGTAAATATCTATGTAAGTGTATGTAAGTGAAGAGAAGCTTTATAGAGAGTCGTGAAACTCTGTTAAACTTGGAAAAGACGTCGTTGACACAACGTTTTCTCACCTTATCTTTCTGCAAGAATTCGTATTACATCGTGGATTCCATTATCTTTTCAGGTTGACGTCAATCAATCCGAGGCTGCAGCTCAAGAAGAGATTTTGGAAGAAGATCCGAATTTGCAGGAGTTCGCTGCTTGTGATTCCTACGATGTGAGTAGCTTCGAAGACGATGGAAGATTAAAAACCGTTGAGTCCGAAGGCGAAGACGACGACGAACACCATCACGAACACTTAGGAATGTCTTCAGGTTCTTCCGATAAATTACAAATACTTTGGGATCATTTCATTCACGCTGAACCACTAAGTTACGAGGTATAGTTCTAACAACTGTAATATTTGTAATATTTTATCATGTTAACATTCTATACACATTATTGTTTCAATATGGAGAATTATGCCAGTTTATTGCATAATTATGCAAATAATAATTTTTTTCAATGATTATTATATCTCGAATAATTTTATTTTTCATAATGAATATTTACGACGATCATGTTTTTTTAGATGTTTATAAGTTTTATATCATCGATTATTTGCATATAACCAATTGAATCTTTCATAATCAACCGGTTAATCAAGTTATTTCACTTTTTTATGTATGTTGTATATGGACTTTATACATTTTAAAACAAATATGATATCTTTTAAAATAATTCTATTTTATAAATATTATTATAATGCTGAATGTTAATGAGAAGCCACGAAATTTCAAATACGTTTTATTTAACAACCAAGATAAATAACGTCTATCTTTTTTTTCTATTTATTATTTTGTAGTCTCATTAGCATACAATAAATGAGTGCCGCTTATGCGCCTTGTTAGGTTTTCCTTTACTGTCATTTACGATTAGTATACCTTCGCTAGTTTCTACCACGCACGATTTCGCAACAACTTTGTCATTGATTCTTTCACGGCTATGTCCCATCTTGTTATCGCTCAAAGATGACCTATAAATTGCACATACTTTATCTGTCGATATTATGTCACTTGGCACTTGGAAAACATAAATAATTAAACCTTTTTTATATGCTATTAGATCAATGATGTGCGACCTTTATTTTGCACTAGGCTAAATTTGAAATTTTAATATTTCGTATGGGCTGAAACGCAGTATTATAATAAATATTTAATTATTAATAATTATTTAATACCGAATAAATATTTAATATAATATTCAGTAAAATTTTTATTTTTTTATTTATGGAATGGTATTTGTTATTTTCGATATAGATTTATTTGACTAGGCCTTTTATTAATATTGCTTTTCAATATTGGGAGATACATTTGAAATTGCAATTCTAATAAAATTTTTTAAGATGACCTTATTTTTTTTTCTTTTTGTTCAAATTTTTGCATTATAGCTGATAAAGTGCAACATTTTACAGGTAAGTAATTTGAGGATCGTTGATTATTTATCAATATACCAGAGGAATTAATCATTGTAACCCGGGATAATCTCATTAAATGTAGATATTAAAAATTAATCATGTTCTTTTTTCTTTTATTTTTTTTTTCTTTTCCAATACTTATGATTATATTCGTGTTATTACATTAATTATTACGCATGTTTATGAATTTTTATGAGCGAATTAAAGCAATCTGTGTTGGTAATATATATCCGTTCACTGAAGTCCGATATTTGTGATAAGTTACGATCTGTGTTCATTTAAGAAAAGAAGCCTACGTGACCACATACATGCTACGGAGAAATGTAAACCGTTTGTTATTTACGTTCAGTGCATACTGGTTCTTTCCATCTTGAGTCATGTTTATGTATCAATGATATATTGTAAAAGTAATTAATTCTCATTTTATATTCTCACTGTTTACTAAACGCAACGAAGTACACAAGTAATAATATCAATACTTATAACCCTGTTTTTAAATTAATTATTAAAAGTCACGAGCGCAATTCTTTCTCTTTATTGCACCGAACGATTTATAGCAAAAATGTTTAATGGTTTTATTATTATTATTATTATTATTATTTTTTTTTTTTTTTTAATTAAAATAATTATTTTATCTCTTGTTTTTTATGGAATGATTATCATGATTTACAAAAATTAGTGAAGGAATTTCTTTTACTTCTCGTAAAAATTAATAAAAATATCAGCAACTTGTTATTGATCTATAATATTTTCTTTTTTTTTTAGTTTAAATGAAAAATATGCAATTATTAATAATAATTAATCATTGATATTATATTTTTAGAAATCATCTTGGCTCGACATATTTTTGGCAGAATTACTTGCTCAAGTGAAGGAAGGTAGAGACGTGAAAGATGCCGTTTCCTTTTGGTAATTATAATGATTGAGAAAATATTATTGCAATTCTATTGTATAATGGTACGTATATAAAAATCATAGTGTGTACGTGTCTCGAAAAATCAATAATATATAAAAAAGAAAGAATTATTTAGAGGCTAACAAGATAGTATGCATTTCTGTGGATTAGTAATGGTGAGACATGTATTTTTATCGAACGTTGTCTAATAGTTACCGCAGTATGAAAATATGATCTCATCCTTGCGGTCATGCTGTTACCGTGAGATATTGAATGTATAAGGAATCGAATGTATATGCACATTACTTTTTCTTGATATTTTATCGAACTTATTTACTAGATTATTTTAGTTTGTCGTATAAAAAAAAAATAAAAATTAAACAAATTATTTTTTATTTTAACAAGTAATTCGTCACTTGCATTGACCTTTGATGATTGAAAAGCGCAATATTAGAAAAAAAAGAACAAGAGTAGTAGATATATTACCGAAGAACTCTTGAGGCATCAAAAAGAAAAAGTTCGAACAATCTACTATGATTAACTCCGATCCTTGATATCGGCACATTTGCAACACATTTTACACTTTTGTTTCTTTGAATTTCGAAGGAATGACTGTCGTAAGAAATGTCTAAATAAATAAATATGAAGAAAGGAATAAGTTAATAATCTTATCAATACGATAAGTTTAAAGATAAAATCGATAAGAAGATATTCTATAAAAGAAAATCTGATATAACATATCGGATATTTTATTTCAGTTCAGTCGGTGGTGGTGGAGTATCTACACTCGTGGCATGCGAATTGCTTTCGGACGTACATGAACTCTGTGCGAAAAAAAGTGAAGGCGGTGAATTGGTCGGCTTGAGAAGATATTTAGCTCGAGATCGTGGCTGGCGTTGTTTAGCAGTCTTGCATTTGTTGGGTGTACGTGGATTATCGTGTGGTCGTGAGCTTGTTGCACTGTTAGTAGCATTATATCCAGTCGCTCTTCAAGAAGATAATTCTTCAGATAAGTCGAAAGAATCGTCTATTCGCAATCCTTACGTTAAGCTTCATTGTAACGACGACTCAGTCGATACGGTGATCATAGTGCCTTACGCTAAGCGAAGAAACATCAAGTCAATAAGTCGCTGCGTTAAAAGTTACGAAGGCAATGCAAGGATATCAAGAAAAAAAAGTAGTAACCGTAAGCAAGGTATCGGCATTAGAATGGCATCGTACAATAATAAACAAAAATCTTTGGGAACCAAAACAAAACGTAACACGACAAAAAGCGAGAGCAGCGAGTCGGAATTTCTGACGGACGGTATCGATCAGGCACGTTCATTGACCCTAAAAATACGTTTAAATCCGATGGATTTTGAATACTTCACGTCAGTAGTCAGAAGTGACGAGGAACAGAAATGGCAGGCTGCTCTTTACGAGTTACCTGCACGACCAGCGAAGAAAATTCCTTTGGATTATATAGATGAGAGAATCAAGGAAGTGTTGAATGCAACGATGAATAATTTCGAGACTAGTTTCTTGATCATACAATTGCTTCAAGGATTAAGGGACTATGATACACCTGCCGAACAAACGCCAGCCGTGCAAGTGTTAAAATTTGCTTTGGATACTATTTGGTCTCTACAATTTGGTATCGATGGAACTGGTCTCACTAGGATCGAATGCGCTACTTTAAAGGCCGCTGCTGCGAGATTGATGTTAATAGCTTTGGAACGTGTTCTCCGAGCTGATGAACCTACCACTGCTGTAATACACAATGGATTGTTACCTATGACTCTCAGATTACTTGAAGATGCTTGCACCAAATCAATTGGCAGTGATCTTTCACCGGACGAAGGCTCTTTACTTCAAGAATTTATCTTTGCAACCATGTACGGTATCATAACTTTTCTCTATTGCCTGTTACATCAGCGAAGTGCAAATGTTGATAATCTATCAGACTTTTTTGAACTTTTTCGACTGTTTGCCGAAAGTCAAGACGGTAAACTCATCGAGAAAACCATCTTGGCGATCGTTAGTTTACCGAGTGCTGACCCAACAAGATCTGTCGTACGTGCAAAAAAAATCATTGATATGATCGGTGCCCTAACGAGTGGCCTAAAAAGGGTTCGACGAGATATCGCACATATGAGCCTATGTCACAGAAACAAACACAAATTTTGTGTAGATAACATTCAATCGCATCATCATTCCGATGTTCTTGGATTACCTTACACTGAATCAATCGTTGGTGTCTCGATCCTCGAACAAGCTTGTTGTGTGTCCTCACTTTTCATGACTCTAACTAATCTTTTGAAGGAATCTTATGCCTGTGTACCAGAGTTACGAATCAGATTATTAAAAGTGACGACGGCTGCTGGTACCTGTTGTTGTTTTTCACCAAAAATCCTTCTCTCGAGTATTGTCACTTTCCTGAAGAAACGTGATTACTCGACTTACAATCCAGCCGTTATTCTTCTCGAACGAACTCTCTTCAAAGAACTCGGTGCTTATCCGGTGATTAATAATTGTGAAACTTGCAACAGGCCACCTAATTATTCTTGGGAATTTTTGGAAATGTATAAGGAATTGCTAACACCTGATGATCCAAAGCTATCGTATATCGTAATTGCACACTTGCTGAAAGTAACGCCAACTTCAAAATTTCAAGTTAGACAGGAACTTCTCGTTCGTGTTTTTTATCCAACATTTTTGAAAGCCAAAACTTATTATAATAATGATAAGGAATGCGTTGCTGCTAAATTTCTTATTCTTTCTTGCCTGTCCTTAATGTCAAATCTGATAGGAAACATGCAAATGTGGGAAAAATTTATAGAGATGGATGGATTAAAAGAAGTATTGGTTTTATTACCGGATGTAACGTTTACTAGAAGTGTTTATATTCTTCTAGAAGTGGCGGTGATCATGGAAATTTGGAATTCGAATTGCCATGAAGCTGATACTCTCAGAGAAACCGAAGAGATAGCATTGAAATCTTTGTTTAAATTTCTCGAAAATGAGACGAGCGATTTGTTGAACATATTAGAGGAACTTGAAAAAAACCAATCAAAGGAAAATCCAGAAAAATCATGGGAAAATGAAAATGCTTATGGACCTACAAAAGTAAATGTGGAAAGTGAAGAAATAGAAATAATTGTACAATCGGAAAACTCTTCTCTTGAAGTTCTTGAAATAGATAATCAATCTTGCATAAATGAAAATGTTCAACCAAAGTTAAATTATAATTCAGAAACAATGATTATATTAGAAACATCGGACATAGCGTCAATAACCACTGGTAAAGAAATTAATTTACAGAAAGCAAGTGCAGTATGGAGAGCCACAGCTGGAGTTGCATTATGCAGTCCTAATTTTCGTCTAGAATTATCTTCACATCCAATAGCTAATGAAGCTTTAAAATTATTTAGATCATTAGCTATTAATGTTGCTACTGATAACATACATGGTAAGTTTAAAAAAAAACGTATAGTACAAATATATATATATATATATTATCGTACTACTAATTTCTTAGATATACTTTTACTTTCAGATACTAATAAATCAGCGTATAAGCTGTTTGAAGCTTTAATTACTTGCTGCTTAACATGCTCGTTGTGTAAGTATATTTTTATCTTTATATAAGTTAGATGAATCATCATACGTACGTTGTATAATTTGATCTGGCATTCTTCGGCAACATACAGCTGCGGATTATAATTCAGATGCTCTATAAAATTGTTTGGCGTGAAAACAGTTTAGGGTTCATGCCTTACTGATAAACATTATTCTTGAAACCACGTTATCACAAATAGATCGTTCAGCAATATTTGTAATTTCATTCGTTATACTTGAACTATTTTTTAATTATTGTAAATTAAGAATTTTGTTATTAATATTATATATAATATATTACATGGTATTAGGTGGTTGTGACGTAGCGATGGAGTTGAGAAAAGTATTAATGCAAACAGGAGTTAGACTTGGTCATGGAATAGCAACCATTATTGAAGCTTTGCTTAAAGTTTCCATGTTAAAACCTGCTCATGAACAAACTATTCCACAACAGCCTCGTGCTAGAGTAAGTTTTAATGATTAACATAAATTTAATTCTTTGATAATTGCTAGACAAACATTTATTTAAAAAATAAATGTCATTTATGCTTTAGTTACCTACTATGAATTTGGATACTTTGCCGGATTGTGGTGCTGAAGATAGTAGCACCGGAGAATATGTAACTGCTGATGATGGTTATGAAGCAGATATTGAAATACCAGGAAAAAGTTGTCATTCTAATGTAACAAAAAAGAGTGGCTCTATAGGACCAGTTGTTGAACCACGAGGTCATGCAAATGCACATCCAGCTTTATGCACATTAGCAATAGATTTGCTTATTCATTTCAGTAAGCAGTGAGTATATATTAATTCGATTAAATTTGAATAAAAGTTCAAGCATACCAAACGTTTTCTGTAAATGAATTTTTATTTGTAGAGACTTAGATGCTGAAAGAAGATCTATAGTGACTAATGGATTAAGAAAATTAGCAATTACGTGCAGAGAAAGCGTTTCAAGTTGCGCTGCTCTTGCGGGATCTGGTGTAATTACAAAAATGTTAAATGGATTCAAGGACATATTCACTAGCAATGATCCTCAGTATCAAGGTATATTGTGTTTTCACTTTTTTGAGGAATTTTGTTTAACCCTTGCTGAATACTCCTGGCGCAAGCAATCCGCGTAAACGGCGTGCACCTAATGCTTTCGATCGTTTTGGTCGACTAAATACGCAAGGCGCAACTACTTAAATAATACAAGCATTAATTAATTATTTTATTCAAAACATTAAAATGTAAACCATATTTTAGTTTGAAATTATCTCAAACGCGAGTGAGATCGAAAAAATTGAAAAAATTAATATATGGACGCACATATGCGTCCATAATCCATAGCGATCGCTTTCGATAAACGCATATATGCGTCCATAACACTCAAAGGGTTAAAAAATATAATTTAAAATAATTATATATATGTGCGCATTTCAGATTTGCAACATGCTGCATTAGAAGTATTCACCCTTCTTGCAACACAAGCAATTTCATCCACGGAATTAGACACATATTTATCTTTTTTCAAAGTTAAAAAACCTCCAATGTCTTTATTATTAGAACCATTGTATCATCTGGTTATAACAGCTCGACCCCAACCGAATTTTATCCTATCGTTTCCTGTCGAATGTGATACACAAAAGATATTGAAATCTCAACCAGATGAAAATAAATCTCTTGAAAAAGCTGAGAATTTAGTAAATAATTTTAAAAAGAAACATTTAAGTATGGGAATTTGTAGCCCCTGGTCTGTACATGCAACATGTTTACCAGTTGGTCCTGAACTTACATGGTCAGTATGGTTGCTTGGTTGTTCTGCTTCCATGTGGTTACGAGTGGAAAGAGGATTTCCTTTTAATAATAGAGGAACGATTATGAGCACAGCACCATTACTTAATACCAATAGCGAAAGCCTGTCTGATTGGGGTATCCTTTCAGATAATTGGAGTAGAGAAGGTTGGTAAAATACTACATGTACATTAATTGTATATTTAAATGGTGTAGGTGTCTTATTTTTAATGTAGAGCTGTGGCATGTGATATAGTAGTAAGTTGAGTATGTTGTTGCATGCATTTTCAAAATCATCTTGAAAAGGCCGAAAAACATTTGATCTTTTCTTGGGAACACCAGCAGTAGCAGGTTCATCATCACCACCCACACCAGCTAGCATTATACATTTGATGTCAATTGGAATGGAATATTTGGTATTAGAAATATGGCTCGATTTTAGATCAGGTAAATTACATTTATTGACTATTATGTTATTTTTCAGCTTTTATAATTTATTTTTTTTTCTTTTTTCAGATAAGTTAATTTTGCGATTAACTCGGCCAGACGATAAAACAAATCGAACCGTTTCTGAGACTTCCATAAGTGGCATCCTTCCTTCAGGACGTTGGCATCACTTAGCTATAAATTTCAAAGATACAATTTTGAATAAACGTAGTGCCGTCATAGATGTTGTTATTTGGATAGATGGTTGGAAAGAAATTAATGCCCAATTACCCTTCGATGGCATTTTAGTAAGAAAACCAGGCACTACATGTATTTTACTCGGTCAGATCGGATCAACCAGTATTGGTGCTTGGTATCTCGGGAATTTAATGGTTTTTAGGTAAATATTTATTTGCTTTTATAATATAATACATTATTAAAATTTTAACGTACAAATGTTATACTCAGATATCCAGTTTTTACCAAAGAAAGAGCTTTATATCTTGCCAGTCTCGGACCAAATTTTACGAATCTTGCGGATTGTATTTTAAATATGGCAAAGCCTGATTTTGCACCTTTAATCACATCCGGAGCATTGAACGATGTTCGTGAAATAAAATTTGGTTAGTTTATTTATAATATTTTATAGTGTTTCAATTACAAAAAGATTATGTACTATTATAGCTAGAATAATTAATAATTCTTATTAATATAGAAGGAGGTAAATTCGATACAAGTAGACGAAAGTCTTATGGTGGTACTTATTTAAGACGTGCAGTTGAAACGAAAGTATTAGAAAATAAAATTGATTGGGAATCAGTCATGGATGCTACCAATTCACAATTGGGAGAGTTGCAAGATGCTTTGCTTTTAAGTTATGAAGCTCAAAATCCTAACATCGTTCATTTGTATCCTCAAGCTATAGCTAATCCTGGTAAATATATTATTATATATGTATACAGATTATTCCATTAGAAGTTTTACAGACAATTATCTTCCATACTATTCGTTATTCAAAAAAATGTTTTAAGCAGAATTTATTTATTTTCGAGGGGGGATAATTTTATGATGGTCACAAATCTTGTCTAAATGGACGTGATTGTTTCGGAAATTTCAAGGAAATCTTTGTTGTTAATGTTACTTTTTGCCGTTAAATATAACTATAAATTATTATTTAGATAAATGTGTAATTCATTCTATAACGAATTCATCGGCCTATATAATATATTGCTCATTCAAGATTATTTATTATCATTCAAAGCTTATCTTCCTTATACCAATATTTGGTTTATTTGAATATTTCATCAATTCGGTCGTAAACATGAATCTTATTCTTCTTGAAACAAAGTAAGTTCTGCTTTTAAACAATTTTTTTAAATAACGATTAGTGCTAGGGATATAGTCGTGACAATCTATAGAAATAAAATTTATTATATAAGAAAATATCTTTTTATATTTCGTTTAAATGTTTTATATTTATCTATAGCAGTTGTAAGAAACTTGTTTCCTGGTCATCCTGGATTTAGAGTCGTATCTGCTCCTGAACATAGAGTATCTCAACAGCCACCATTATCAATAGCACCTATTTTGACAACTTGTTTAGAATGCCAACAATATAGAGGTCTTATACCTGCAGCAAGTTTAATGGGTGGTGTTCCAATATTTTTATTTCTTTTTGCAAGAGTAAGTATACATTTTTCTTAACTCGTTTAAATATATTTGGTGTTATTTTTCCAAACATTTGTTGGATTGTCTTTATTTATATTTCACGTAGGTAGTAGAGTTGAATTCTACCGAAGAGGAGCAAGCATTAGCATTTTCAATAGTCCTACATTTAACACGAAGCGATTCAGAATTATTAAATCAATATCGTGCCGAAGGTGGTACATCATTACTTTTACGAGTTTTAGAATCACCACATTGCCACGCAGGTAGACATATGTTAAAAGCAATGTTAGATGCAGCTTGTGATAGTTCAATACTGATCAAAGATATCGGTAGCGGTAATCCTTCCATTTCACAAAATTGTGAAGCTGTGATTACTGATCCTGAACTCGTGAAAGGTGCTTTAACTGCTTGGAGAACATGGGCAAAATCAGACACATTAAATTTATTGTTACAAGCAATATTACTTTTGTTAAGGGATCAACATTCTCAGCGTGAATTCAATGCCTTTCAATTAAATAGAGTTGGAATCGTGGATACTATATTAATGCTGTGCAAGGTCAGTCAATTGATTCTAAACATTTTTAGATGGTATAAACGTTAAGTAATGATATATATATATATATATATATATATATATATATATATAATTTTTTATATATACAGGAACATTTCATGTATGAAGATTTAGGTGCAATATTAGAACCTTCCATAGGAAGTGTAGTGGTAGAATTAATCCGAGCACTAATGGGAGCTCCACCAGAATTTGAACACTTAGTTGCTATCACTGATTACTTAGTTCTTGTTCATCAAGCTTCAGAGACTTATATAACACATTCTAAACATAATATTTATTTTTTGTTACCTCCTTTGACTGAAGGAAAAGTTAATATACGAAAGTATTTAACAGTAACAAGTAGTTCTTCCGAAGAATCTATAGGAATATTGGAGAATAGCAAGTTGAACAAAGCTTTAACAAATGTACAGGTAATTTAAATAAATGTATACAATTCTGAATATAGACGTAGCAAAGAGATGATGCAAATGATCAACAATTTTAATAAAATATCCTCCTGGTTTTTTCTCTATTATTGTAGATACAAAAAAGTAAAACAATTAAAAGGAAAGAACGTAGAAATGATCAATCTAAAGATACTAGTGCTGGAGAAGACTCAGGAATTGCAGCTAGCGATGGCTCAAATTTACAAACTAACGTAATATATAAAATAATTGAAATAATCGATATCAATAGATTGTTTAACAACGATTTAAATATTCTGATAATTATTTTCAGGAAAAACAATCGACATACATAGATGAAAGAAAAGCTTGTCAAGGTCTAGTCTGTGAAGGTTTATTATTATTGTTAAGAGATGCTATAAGAGTATTACCTGATAGTCAAGTTGGCCCTGTATTGAAACATGTTTTACGTGCAGAGGTTTTGTTAGTCCTAGCCAATAATCCTGACGCAAGAGTTCGTACAGCATTAATAAAGGTTATACAAACGTACCTCCAACGAGCTAGCGATGAAGAAGTGAATAAATTTATAAAGCAAAAATATTTTTTGCATTTAGCAAACCAAATATCGCTTTATCCAGGAAGTGAGTCTCTTATTAATGCTTTAGAAAATCTTGCTTTAAGAGGGCCAACATTAGCAGCAATGCCACCATTAATGGCAATGATCGCAAAAACTGCTGCTATAGAATCGAATATAGCACATCCTATAATATCATTTATAACAGATATTATAGCAAAGGTATAGAATATATAATTAAATAAAAACATTTTTCATTTTATTGCGAATTTAAATATATTTAAAAAGAATATATTAATCTATTATAGAATTCAAATGCTTTAAGAATGATCTTAGAGCAAGGCCTTATAGAATGCTTGGTGCAAGCCTTAATTGCTACAGCACATAGAGGTAACTCAACATCATTGAACCATGACATCCATGTATTACTTGTGGCAATTGCTACTAAGTTATTAGAATCTCCAGGAAATCATCAAATGCAAGCTGTATTAGAATTACATCTTATATTAAATCATATGGAACTTAAGGAAATGTCTGAATGTAACAAATGCACTATGTGTATACCTGTTATCAGAGATGCACAAGTTGCATTATTTGATGGTGAACTAGATGCATTAACAGCAAAAATCTCAACACATTCTGGATTTAGATTACGTAGTACAGCTTCTTATCTTGCTTCGGCATCTTATTTAACAACAGGTTAATATTTATATATAATTTTTAGGTTTAGTTAACTTTATACGTTAACAAAAAATTATGTATTTGTACATATTTATTTTAGTTCTTACTACATCGAGCGAACAGAGCGATCATGGTTCTCGATCGTCCAGTTATGGAAGTTTACATGGAACTTCTATTTCTGTCGTAAGAGAAACAGGAAAGGGAGAATTGTACGATCGTTTCCGTATGGTTTTGACTCGAGCTGTTGAATTTGTAACTGCTGCCGATGAGTCACCATCAGGGAATGAATTACAATTAACCAGAAGATTATTTTCGATTCTTTTACATGGATTATGCGATCCATTAGAAAGAAAAAATCATTGGAGTAGTGCATGGTTTACTAAACCTGCTTTAAGAAAATATACAGCAAAACTTATGGTATGGTTACTTGGGCCACATCAAAGTAATAATACTAGAATTTATGCAGTAAGATCTTTAATGGAAGAACCAAAGGCTCATGAAATTTTGTTATCACTTCTTGAGGTCCATCCGCAGGTAATACAACGTATTAATTCATAAATTAAAATCTACAAATAAAAGATAAAAATATCTATTTAATATTACATATTTAATAAATATTAGGTAGAACAAAGATTCACTGTCTTCTTTTGGGATTTGTTACAAAGAGATGAAATGTCGAGTGCAGATGCTAGAATGTGTGCTGAATTTAGAGAAGCTCTTCGTATATGGGATCTTGCAAAAAGTATTGAACAAGCATCTCCAGGAATATGGAATGAAGAATTAGCTTTATTACGACGTGAATTAATGAGGGACAGAGATATATGGATTGATGCAAATCTTCCAGCAATATATAGGTACTTGATTATATTATTTTTATACTTTTTTGCAATTTGGATTTGGAGTGACTTTTTAAATCGTTTTATATGTTAGAATCAGTAATAGATTTGATGGATTAGCTAAACAGTTAACTGACAGTGCGATGACTATAACTCGTACTGTAGTAGAAGAGCAAAATCGAGAACGCAAAGTATTAATGGAACGATTAAAACACGCAAGAGCCATGGAAGCTCAGTCGGTTGAAAAATGGAGAGATTTGGCTAAACGACTAACGCATGAAAGAGCATTGTGGCATTTTCCAGAAAGTTATCCATGTAGTTGGGAATTAGATCCAACAGAAGGACCTGCCAGAGTTCGAATTCGTTTACAAAGATGTCATTTGGATATCGATGAAAGATTTTTTTTGGCAGAACATAAGGACAAATTAGGTTTGTTTATCAAATATATAAAAACTATTTATTTTTAAATTATATAACTTCCAATCTATCTATTTTAATAATTTTATTTTTAATAATATTTATAGGAGTATCTAAAATCGAAGCACCTTTGTCATATTTATTTTCAATGAGCCGGCAAGATATTAATGCGTCGACTTTAATCGAGCGTTTACATACCAGTGAAAGAATACGTAAAATGTCTCAAGCCAAAGTTGTTACTCCAAGAGCAGAATTAGCAGGCGAAGTATTAATTGGAGAAACGTGTCTCTATTTCGTTCCTGATAATCCTGATGTACCATTGCATACAGATGTAAGTACAAAATTTTGTCTCTAAAGAAAAATTCATTATCATTTGTATAATTTAAATATTTATTTTAGATAGCCTTAGGAGGTTTGGATTTAGCCATGGCTGGTGGTACAGCCTGGCGATTAGAAGATATTCGTGAATTACATAAAAGAAGATACCAATTACAAGAAAGAGCTATTGAAATATTTCTTATCACTGGGAGAACCTATTTATTAGCATTTAATTCTTCCAAGGTATTTATTTATTAAAATATTCTGAGTAAATTGATATTTGGAACTAAGATTAATATTTTGCAGGAAAGAGATGAATTTGCAACAGAATTATCTACTTGTAATTTACCAAGACGTATTCCTGGTGATGATTTAGGAGAAGCAATTGCATTATGGAGAAGTGGCGCATTAACAAATTGGGAATATATAACTTGTTTAAATAAACTTGCTGGACGTTCTTACAATGATCTCATGCAATATCCTGTATTTCCGTTCGTGTTATCAGATTATATTAATGATAAAATTGATCTAAATAATCCAAAAATTTATCGGCAAGTTATAAATATAGATTTCAATCTTGGTTGGAAAAATAATGATAAATAATTCGATAATAAATAAACATTTTTACAGAAATTTTAAACGACCTATGGCTGTGCAAGATAAAAAGAATGAACAACATTATATAAATAATTATAATGTAAGTATTTAATTAAGTAGGTATATATTATAATAATAAAATGATGTAAATATATTAATTAAATGTTTCTTTTAGTATCTAAAACAAGCTCTTTCGGAAGGCTTAAATTTAATTGCTTTGAATCAAGAGCCATTCCATTATGGATCTCATTATAGTAATTCAGGCACAGTTTTACACTTTTTAGTAAGACTACCGCCCTTTACCAGCATGTTTTTATGTTATCAAGGTATTTTATAAATCACATACATAATAATTCAAAATTATTGAATAATAATTAAAAATTTTTTTGATAGATGATAACTTTGATATTCCTGATAGAACATTTCATGCATTGGCAACTACATGGAGATTAACTAGTTGCGATTCAACCACTGATGTTAAAGAATTAATACCAGAATTTTTCTATCTACCAGAATTTTTATTAAACTTCGAAGGTAAAGAAATTACGAATCATATATGTTAGTATTTTTATTCAATACAATGTTATAATTTTATAGGATTCAATTTTGGTGTACGACAAAATGGTAATAGAGTCAGCGATGTCGAATTACCTAAATGGTGTGGTGGCGATGCTCGGTTATTCATATTAGCGCATAGAGCTGCACTCGAAGCAGACTTAGTAAGAGAAGTTTTACCGTACTGGATTGATCTCGTGTTTGGTTTTAGACAAACAGGACGACCAGCAGTCGAAGCAATTAACGTTTTTCATCCAGCGGTGAGTTACGTTAATAAAAATAAATAATATCAAATAATTACAAATTTTAATCATAAAACCATTATGTTTTATATTGGATAGACATATTATGGATTTAATGTAGAACAAATAGCCGATCCTTTAGAACGTCAAGCATGGGAAACAATGGTTAGGACATATGGACAAACACCAGCACAGTTATTTAGAAATTCACATCCATTACCCATTCAAAATCTTGGTACAGTAGTGGCTTCTACCTTGATACCACAAGTTATCGAAGGTGTTGAAGGTAATTTTATTTATATTAATCATTTTATTTTAATAATAAAACTGTTATGTTTATCTGTTTTATTTACTTTTGTAGGTATAAAATGGGGAAATTATGTAGGAGCACCAGGAAATGAACCTGTACTTTGCTGGAAACATAAACACAGAACTTTATTATCTTATCTTATTCCTTTAGCAACAGGCGATGTTTTTGGATTACCTAATTGTACAACACTTCTGATAGGATATGCTAAAGAAAAAGGTCAGATAATAATTGTTATGATTTGTACTTTTAAAAGTCGTAATAATGTTCGTATTAACAACATTATTATATTTGTAGGTACTAGTATGTTTAGTGGAATGTCTGTTCTTGGTGCTGCATTAGCATCATGGGGTGGAAATGATGGAATAGCAAGACTGAAATGTAAAAAAGAACAACCTCCTAAACCATTAACGAAATCTTCTGGTCTCGATCCTGTAAGTACATCGAAGAAGGATAATCTTTTAAGTTAAATTTATTTAAGTATTTATATTCTTTCAGATCACAATCTTAGCATCTGCTCCCGATTGTGGCCAATTGTGGACTGGTTACTTATCTGGTAAAATAACAGTGCACACATATAATATTGGAACTAGCGGAAAAATAGAATTTAGCTCGATTCCAGCCTCTGTACTTTTAGCTCATAGAAATAGAGTAACTGCAATTTCGTTGTCAAGGGTATTTAGTATTGCAGTTTCTGGAGATGGAAATGGTGTTATTGTTATTTGGGATTTAAATAGGTATGTATTCTGATTAAATGCATGTAATAAAAGGATTTAACAATAGTAGAATAATTCAATTATTTGTTATTACAGTTTATCATATATAAGATCAATTGTCTGTGATTACAAATATTCCATCCATCTATTATCCATCAGTGAAACGCTTGGAGATATAGCAGTAACATATGAAATATTTAATAAGGCTGACAAAAAGGACTTGGCAGTTCGATCTGAATTACGAGTTTATACTATAAATGCTAGAAGCGTCGGTTCTGTTTTATCTAAATCTCGAATAACAGCTCTATGTTATAGTAATGCACCTGAAGGAGTTTCTGTTAACGTCGTTGCAACTGGATTGGATAATGGAGTAATAAGGTATATCATATTAATATATTCTATAATTATATCTTGGAAAAATAATTTAATCGTTTATATATCTAGATTATGGAGTAGTTGGGACTTACGATTAGTTCGAGAAATTATAAATACTGCGAAAGGATGTGGAGCTATAATTGCCATAGCTTGGGCTTTGGACCAGCATCATTTATATGCAGCTACAGAAGATTGTACAGTTTTGATATGGGAAGGTTCAAAACGCTTGAGTAATGGAACTCCGAAATTTGTAAATTTAACATCACTTTGAAATAAGTAAAATATATATATATATATAAATGTAATCTTACGAATAATCTTACGAATAAATTTTTTACTTTTAATAGTACACATATAATTGATGTTATTTCATCGTGAATAATCATTATTAATGTAAAAAAATTAAGTGCCTACAATTAATGATTATTCAACATTGCAAAGTATTTCAGGTGTATTATTTACAGTACGAAAGAACATCGAGTATTTTAAAACATTCATCTATTTTGAATAATGTTGTATCTTACATATAATCAGACATTTGAAGAGAATGAACAATATACTAAAGTATTATTCTACAAAATGTTTTATAAATGATACTCAATAATTTTAGTGATAAATAAATAATTATGAAATATATTTTTATACATTTATATTAAGGCTAGAAAAAAAATCATGTATCTTTTTAATTACTCATTTATGAATGAATATTCATGTTGATATTATCATATAGTTAATCTATTAGCATTTAGCGCATTGTTTTATAGATGATTAGAAATGTAATTATCTGAAGTTATAATGTATGTACAAAAAATAAAAAATCATAACGAATTAGAAGTTAAAAAATTAGAATTTACATACTATTCTTTTTCATTGTTAAAATGATTTACATTTATATATACTAAAATTGTAACATTTATATTAGTATTTATAATTATGAATTTTATACATGTGTGTTAAATGCTTAATAAATTTATAATAATATAAATATAAATATAAATATGTATATATATATAAAAATTCATTTTAAATTTCATTTAAACAAGGTTCAATTATTTCAAACATAGGATAATATTTACCAGTTCTCCTAGCAACTTGTTCTGGTGTATCACCACTTGAATTTATTATCAAGTGATCTACATCAGGATTTAAAAGAAGAAGCTGTAAAGCAGGAGAATTATGAGAACTTGCTGATACTAAATGTAAAGGAGTTTGATCTCCTTTACTTTTTGCATTTACATCTGCTCCATTAGCAATTAGAATGGCAGCACATTCTACATTATTCCAACAACAAGCAGAATGTAATGGTTGCCATTCGTCCATAGTCTTTGTATCTATTTTTGCTCCCATTTTAAGCAAATACTAATAATAAATAAAATAAAGAAACTATTAGTTAACATGGCATTCATTTAAATATGAGTTTCAAAATCAATTAATTAATCAATTAAAATGCAAATTATAGATTATATAAATATTATACCTCAACAATTTCCACATGATTTCCATAACATGCTCTATGAAGAGGTGTATATCCATCTTTATCCGTGCATTCCAATAAGTTGAGATCTTTAATCAATAATTTTCTAATTTTTTCTATATCACCATTTTCAGCAGCACTTAGAATCGCTTTTTCATCCGGCTCTGAAATCAATAAATGAACGATCTCATTGAATCAATTTATTGAATTATATTCAGCAAATAAAGTAATTACGAAACAAAATAATCGCGAATTATCAAATAAAACTATAAATAAATGTTTATTTCAAATTTTTCCAAAAAACAAATTTTCTAACCTTTTGCATTGCGT
Source organism: Vespa crabro (assembly GCF_910589235.1). NCBI lineage: Eukaryota > Metazoa > Arthropoda > Insecta > Hymenoptera > Vespidae > Vespa > Vespa crabro. The sequence continues at coordinate 6,545,929 of NC_060956.1, read as the reverse complement.
TCAACTTCTACTCCATCATCGTCGTCTTCCCAAGCACTAACTTGCATACGATCACAACGCGGTTGACTTAACATTCTATCGCGTATTTTTTCTAAATCTGTTAATTCGTCATTTTCATCTTCAGAAGACATTTTTATATCATATAACGAAATTCAATATCTGAACTGATGGATAATATAACGAACTTAAAACAATTTTCTCCTAACGTAAACAAAAGTTATACTGTTAAAGAATTTCCGATGTATGTGGTAACGTTAGAAGAAACGTGCACAACGGTTAAAGTTGGCAACGCAACAATAGCGACATCTTTCAGATACTAGGAAGATTATACGTCACTATTTCTTTCATTTTTATCTAAATTACACAGAATGTCACGATATTATTCTAAAAATAGAAAATTACTTATTTTAATAAAAATTAAATTTTCTGTTATATAAATTTTATATTATAGTTGTTGATTCTTTTTCTATGAGTATGTGCTAGATGTGTTTTCAGGACACAGTCCAGAATGTATGATAAATATCAGCGCCTCTATAGGAGCGCAGCCAAATTTTTTTTTTTTTAAATGATGTTGGATAGCCTAGTTTAATTGGTGCGTGTTTGATTTTCTAATATCAAACGCTAACTGTAAATATCTAACAATATTTTCTCTTAAAAACAGGATTTTATTTAGAAAATCAAGGTGTAAAGTAAAAGTTTACTGAAATATCATATAAAAAACAAAAAGAAGGTACATTTATGAAAAAGGTTGAAGACATAATTCATGTAGCTGTGCATATTAGATCGCTTATAAAAAGTATTCGTGTCGCAAAAATAATTGTATATTTAATAAGTGTCAATGCAATCCAGATTTATGTCAAAATAACAATAGTTAAATATATAGAACGTTAATAAAATAACGAAAGAAATCAAAGTATATGATAATTCTCAAATATGTTGATTATATTTCTATTGTTATATATAGAAATTATAAGTATTATTGTGTAAAAAATACTCATAGAAATTATTTATTTATAACATTTACGATTCTCTATCTCTCTATTTTTTTTTATGAATAAATATATTGTTTCTGTATCACGTATATTATTTTTTATGTAATAGTTTTGTATACTATATAGATCATCAGTATTGGATGTAAATTATAATTTATTTTTCATTAAAGTTACAATAAAATAGTACAAAGCAAATTTAATTATGCAATAAACTTCAATTATTTCGATCGTTCGTTCCGGTATTTTATAAATTCTCGTTTAATTATTTTACAATATGGCGTTATAATTTTAGTACCTCGATCGTTTTATAGAGTTCGCTATTATTCCAAGCGCCATGCACCTATCAGCCAATACGATTCGATTTCTAGTTTAAACGCTTCGTCGATGTTCCGCGGAATGGGATTTCAATATGGCTATCGTCGTGATGTCTGCAGAAGCTAGTATCGCGGAAATGTTTTGAATTCGTTTGATAATTGTGACGACAGATTGACGTGCGAGGCATAGGTTAGTAAGACGTATTTACGATCTATTTTCATCCCTAATTTTTCATCCGATTAATTGTCCGATGTTAGAAAATCATTATACGTGAGAATCGTTCGGTCGAAGAACTTTAAAATTCGCTCGTACGTTTAGTCTGACGCGAAAGTAGAGAGGTTAGTCGGCGCATTGATATTTATTAACGCATTGAAAATCAGAAGTTATACGGGTACAAAATTATTTCCATAGATAGAATTCCATCAAAAAGCAAAAGCGGAAGAGTGCGCGCGCGTATAGTGCTGCGTGATAATGCGCTAGGCGAGAAGGGAAGCAAGGGAGCGGCAGGGGTAGGGGATGAGTGTGAAAGAGAGAGAAAGAATACGCGAGCGTATGTATGTATGTATGTATGTATGTATGTATGTATATTGTATGTTGTTATGTGTGAACGTATATGTATGTAAGGAAAAAGAGAGAGATAGAGAATGTACGAATATCCTATATACACTATGTGCGATATATGCAATAAATAAAATAAAAAGTACGGGCGTGTTTCGAGAAAATTGCGTGAGACAATTTTTGCCGTGAATTTGGGTATACGAAAAGAAATCATTTCGAAGAGAAATAAAACCACCTCTGTGAATCGTCGAATTCTTTCGGTCTTATTTCGGAAGAAGGTCGAAAGTGAGTGTCTCGCGCGTGTACTTAAACATGAAGACAAAAAATAAAGCTCGACGACGCAATAACGATGACGGAGGAGATGGCGGTGGTGGTGATGACGACGACGACTACTACTACTACAGTGATGACGGAGAAGGTGGAGACGGTGATGGAAACGATGGTGGTGGCGGTTGCGATAATGGTGGCGGTAGCGGAGGCGGCGGTAATACGTAACGTAACGTAAAACGTTTGACGTTTACCGGCCATGCGGTCTACGATGTACCAATAACAACGACCTATTCAAAAGCGCCCTTGTCGTCTCTGAACGTGACCTCATTTTGTCTGTAAGTTCATATAGAATATATATATATATATATTTTTTTTTTTCATTATTGTTCAATTTCTTTTTTCTTTTCTGTTGTCTTTTTATTTAATCTTAATAAGCTTTTTTTCTTTGATTGTATTTAATTGAATCGATAAGACCTAATCATGAAATGTTTCCCGTTGAAAGTATAATCTTATCAAATTGGTAGAGGCTTTATTTTATGCATTCTTGCGAGGAAGTTCAATAATGTAATATCACAGTGATTCATTTTATAATTTTATTCCTTTTTTATTTATTTATTTTTTTAACTTTTTTTATTTTATGTATATACGTGTGTTTGTGTGTGTGTGTGTAATCTTTTTTATATTTTTTCGACCGTATAAATGTTGAAAGATTTTTAGTAGAATATGTAATATAATAATCAATATAAAAGGTTTAAATTAATCTTCTTATATGATTCCTTTATAACATTGAAATATTTCCTTGTGATCTTTTAATGAAATGTATTTGCTTGTATGCTATTCGTAGGCACAGCCAGAACTTACTTGGATGCTTGATTTCTAACTCATTATGTTTGAAAATAGTTGCTAGATGTTTAATATGGATAGCCAGATGCTGATGATTGCCAATAGTTTCATTATGGCTAATATTAACTTTCAAAGAAATACTTGCTTTACCGATTCTTATCTTCTTTGAGAATCAATGAAAACATTGACAATTATATTACATAAAAATAAAGGAAAAGTACATTTATATAAAATCAATATATATTGGAAAAAGACTATCAACATAGTTTATATATTTGTTTCAGGAAGTAAATATGTTACGTGCAATGGTGCCAATAATCAGTAAGGTGAGATTATTAAAATTTTTATTTGTATACATATATACATATATATATATATATATATATATATATATATATATAACAATGCTTAATATGCAGTCATATTTTTATTTAACCTAAACGAATATATTTGATCAATATTATATATTATATATTAATATATCTAACGCAATCCCATCGATTTACGATTATACCGATCGAACGTGACTAAAATGCGAATGCGGTATATTTAAATGCACTTCGCTAATGCAACCTGAAAAAAAAAACATCTCGACCCTATTTTTTTTCAAACGAACGAATTCGAATAAAACATTCATTTGAAAAACTCTCGGAACTTATGCTTGTTCCTGTATCTAATTCAAAGTCGTCATATATATTATCGTATTGTTTCCTACGGTACTGTTCTGATCACTATTGATAAGAATATGCACAATATTCCATAATGTTTCATTGTATCATATATCGAAGCTTATAATGGTATTATCAATATATATATATATATATATATCAATAGAGATACATTTATCGATCGGAAATAGTACGTCATTCTTATAATCCGAAATTTCGAGAAATAATACAAATAGTAGGTATTAATTTAAAAAGAAAAAGAAAATTAACGGATTTTTCTCGAAATAATACGGATTGACGTTTGATTTTATTTCGCGTTGGTTTGGCGTAAAAAAGTAAGGCGATTTTTTCGATGGAAAAAAGAAAAAAAAAAGAAAGAAAGAATGAAAGAAATAAGAAAAGGAACAAAAAAATGAACGGAAGTTATGAAGACGTTTTAGAAAAGACGACGATCTTTTCAGATGCCATTAGAAGAGGTAAGTCGTCCTTCAGGAGCAGCCGAATCTTCTTCATCTCTAATAAAATTCATAATAATGAATATATAATTTATTTTTTTTTTCTTTCTTTTTTTTTTTTGTTTCTTTTTCTTTGCGAATTTTTCTTCTCGCTTATACCCCATTTTTCGTCAGCGTCGTATACCTTAGAATAGCCGTTATTTTTGGACCAATGACTCACGATCTGCGGCAGGTTTACCTTTGTCTTTCCGTTTCCGCCATATCGAATAATCTAATTTCGTTTATACCAAGTATCCTATAGTAAGTTTAATTTCATTTTCTTAAACGTTCTCGTAATTCGAATTCGTATCTTGAATCAGATATCTTATTACATAATAAATCTATCTCTTTTTTGATATAAATTAAAAAAAAAAAAGACAGAGAAGGAGAGTCTTTATTCTGTTAAACGATTGTTTATTACGATCGTTTTAAATAATTTTTTTTTTTTTTTTTTTTCACAGAAGAGAATGAGATAGAAAGAGATAAAGATAAAGAAGGACATTGAGAAGGAATAAGAAGAAAAAGATTTCAACGATTCTAAATATTCATTCTCCCGAGATTTTCCCGTCCTTGACTCACTGCTTTTCTGCATTTGTCATTTCAATCTCCCATTCCTTTTTGGGTCATATAAATTTCATATCCTTGAACGTTTTCGGTTTCGCGTGTAAATGTAAAGTGCTTACCTCTAACGTGAACGTCTTATCCGTATCAGCTATCTTCACTTTTCCTTAAAGAGTAACGATTGAATCGTCAAGGTTCTAGTGACCCCTTTTTCTTTCTTTCTTTTCTTTTTTTTTTTTTTCTTTACAAATTATTTTATTTCTTTATAAATTTCCTAATCTTTTCCAACCAACCGCAAAACATTCGAGTGACATCGAGAATTCAATCCATCAATGACGATCTTAATCAAAACTGAAAGAAAAAAAAAAAGGAAGAAAGAAACAGAGAATCCAATGAAACCATAAATAAATCTCAATGATTTCATCAGCCCCCCCCCCCCCCATTTTAACTACCCTCTCCTAATACATACATCAACTGTCCGTCGTATTTTCTTCCTTCTTTGAAAGAAAACAAAAAGAAAAAGAAAAAAAATGATCTATCGTGCCGTGCCAATAGGCCACCGTGTCGATACGTTTTCTCGCTCTAAGCTCATTCAGATCCCGATTTTCCTAGAGCTCGTCAATTGACGTTTTTGCTCCTGATATTAAGGGTACTAGAACTAGTGGATTCAAATTGACATGACTATCGGGGACGCGTTAACGGTTAAAACGTCAATGTCGCGCGTGCGAATGCAAAAGAGAAAGAGAAAGAGAAGGAGAGCTAGAGAGTTAGAGAGTTAGAGAGTTAGAGAGTTAGAGAGTTAGAGAGTTAGAGCCAGGGCTAGAGCAGAAATGAGAGAGAGAGAGAGAGAAAGAGAGAGAGAGAGAGAGAAAGAGAGAGAGAGAGAGAGCACAACGGTGGAGGAGAAAATGGTTAAAGTGCGAAGGTAGCGCCTCTCTCGCGGTGCTGGAAGATAGAGGAAGAAAGGGAACGGAGTAGGTTAGGTGTATGTATGTGTGGGTGTTGTCTCTCTTTTTCTCTCTGTCTTTCATTCTCTCTTTCTCTGTATCTCTGTCTCTGTCTGTTTCTCTCCCCCTCTTCCTCTTCCGCTCTCCCCCCCTCTCTCTCTCTTTGTGTGTGTGTGTGTGTATGTGTGTGAGGTGCTCTCTCTTGCTACTGGAAAAGGGGAGGAGCGGAATAAGTGGGGGCGGCTCGTTTAGCACGCAGGATCAGCTTCGGGCAGAGAGCCTCGGCTCCGTCGCTTTTACCTACCTCTAACTAGTACCTCCGCTGCATTCGTACGCGATACGAAGTACACGCGACCTGCTGGATCTGTGAGATTTTCCTACAGATATCACTTTTTGACATTATCTGTGTCTCTCTCTCTCTCTCTCTCTCTCTCTCGCTCTCTCTCTCTCTCTCCTTTTCTTTCTCTCTCTATCTATCTATCTATTTATTTATCTATCAATCTATTTCTTTCTCTCTGTTTTTTTCTTTTTCTTATTTGCTCGTTATATCTATATATCTATATATATATATATATATATATATATATATATATATATATATGTGTGTGTGTATGTATATATATCTTATCTCTTTTTTCTATGTCTAATATATATGTCTCACTTCTCTTTCTCTTTCTCTTTTTCCGTCTTCATCGCACGCGCGCGCACTGCTAACCCTTGGCACCCCCAGTGTTCTCTCTCTCTCTCCCCCTCTCTATCTTGTGCAAACTCACCCCACCTTCTCCTACATCCGTCATTCCACCCCCTTCCCTTGGAGCACTACTCCACCTTCCTCCTTCTCCTCTTCCCTTTTTTCCACATCGCATCGATCTCGCCCTCGCACGAAGCGTTAACAATTAAAGAAGCACGAGAGAAGGAGGAAGAGAAGGAGAAGGAAGGGCAAAAGCGCAAAAAAGACATTATCGCTTCGTCTTAGCACACGGCACGATCGACCAAGGCATTCGAGTTTAAAGAGAAAGTTTCTCTTTTTCTATATATGAATATCAAAGGGGATGTTTAATTATGATTTATGTACAAGAAATTGTTCGTTTATATTAAATTCTTTTTTTCTTTCTTCTTTCTTTTTCACGAGTTTTTTAACGATGCGTTATTCTTAAATTCTTTTTATTCTATATAAGAGAATTAGAGATAGAGAGAGAAAGAAAAGGAGAGAGAGAGAGAGCGAGAGAGAGAGAGAGAGAGAGAGAGAGAGAGAGAGAAGAGTATAGTAGTACTAGAGTCCATTTTTCTTTTCTTTATTTTTTTTTCTTTTTCTTCTTCTTTTAAATCACTATATGATCCTATACATTGGAAAACAGGAGAAAAAAGGGGAAGAAAAAAGGGAAAAAAAATAATATAATGTTATTCGTGTAAGCATGCTTGTAGAACGACTAAGTAAAACTACTACTCGTAAGGAGGATATAATTTAGAATGATGAGCAAAGAAAGCACCGCTTATATGGTACAAGTGTACAGACATATGTGCATATATAGATATATGCATGCATTAGTATACACACCTATATATCATATAAGAACGTTTGGCTGTCTGGCTATGTGTGTCTGTGTCTATCTATGCCTATGTGTGCGTGTATCTATTTCTTTTAGCCACGAGCACGCGCGAATTTACGCGTTTGCGTTTGCGTTTGCTTTCGTGTAAATGAACACGCCTACATGAGCTACACATTAGAGAGAAAGGGGGAGGGTAGAGAGAGAGAGAGAAAGAAAGAGAGATAGATTGAAACTTTAAGGGGATGAAATAACGTTTTCGCTTTCCCTTTTATAAGGTTTTCTTTAACTTCCAACGTGGTTATTACTTTTTTCTATCTCTAACACTTTTATTCACCTTTTCACTTTGACGCTATCCTCTCTTTTTTTAATTATTCTTTCAATCTTTTTTTTCTGTTTATATTTTTTATATTTCTTTCACACCTCTTTTTTTACATCTTGCCAATGTAAAACGCGATGCTTCATAAATTATGGCGGTTTAAGATAAACGAAATTATTTCTTTTTTCTTTTTTTTTTTGGTCTGTATTTTATCTGCCCTTTTCCCTTCTCTCTTTCTCTCTCTCCCTCTCTCTCTCTCTCTCTCTCTCTCTCTCTTTCTTTCTATCTATCTATCTATCTCTCTTTGTCTCTCTGGCTCTCTCTCTTTCTCTCTCTCATGCATATATGTATTTTAAGCAAATACTCAAAAAAACAAGGACGAATTGTACGTACGCAAGTGGTACATATGTACATCACTTCTTCAAACTAAAACTCACAACGAAATGAAAGTGCATTATCGTTGCTAAACAATTCTACTTAACGCTTCTAATTCTTATAATCCTTTAGAATACTCTCTGTATGTATCTAATGTCACTGAATTTAACAGAATTATGTGTTCAAACGCAAGAGAGGAAAAGAATTTACCATTTGACTAGTGTTCTACTCTTACTCGTTTACGTTTAAACATATATTTCTTTCACGATTAATATAGATAGATATAACATTATGAAAATAAGTTACTTTTATCTTTCGTCGTTTTAGCGTAAAAGATTGACATTTCATTCGAGTTAGAAATTTTCTTAAAAAGTCAAGGGTTAATTTGATAATTTAAATATCATCGATGTTGATCGATCCGTGACATCATTGGGGAGAAAGAAAAATAAGAAGAAAAAAAGATCAAAAAAATCTTTTTTTAGTAATATTATACATGATAGTTACATTTTTTTAATAGATTTTATAAATATCTAATAAAAAATCATATACATGCATATATATATATATATATATATATATATATATATTTATATGAATGATACAGTTAAAAGAATAAAAATGGAAACTGATGTCTGTAGGTGTATAAAAAAAATAAATAAAAAATTTCTACAGGTTTGAAAGACGAGGTGGAGAAGGAGTAGAAGAGAGGTTTTATTCGGTGTTAAATCATCCCTCTTTTGAAAGTGAAGAGAATCGAATAGAATGTTTTCTTTTTCTTTCTCTCTTTCTCTCTCTCTCTTTCTCTTTTTCTCTCTCTCTCTCTCTCTCTCTCTCTTTCTCTCTCTTTCCATTGGTATTGTATACAAATTGAATTTTTACGCAGGGAAAGGGACAAGACGAATGCAAAAGTGAAAAGCGACAATCGTGTGTATAATAATCGGAATATTGTCGTTCATTGGTTGTGAAAGAGGTGATGCCTTTGAATCCTAATGACCAGACCATTTTATATATTTCGTGTCGCGTGTGTGAATTGTCGTCGTTTATTGGGTTGTTGTTATTATCGTCGTCCTCCTCATCATTATTACGGCACGGTGAAGTGCGCGTGTGTTGTACATCGATCGAATCGTAGCGCGTGTACTTGTAACGAGTTTTTAACTTCACTGCTCTAGAAGTGATACACCACACCATACCAAGTTTATTCGTAAAATAACGCATTGAAGAGAATTTTTCGTACCGAGTAATTGCCTCGTGTGTATATATATATATATATAGATAGATAGATAGATAGATAGATATTTAGACGCCGTCGACACGCCGTATTTGATAAGTCAACGAGCGGTAAGTGTATCTGATATTTTTTTACAGATCGATCGTAATTAAAAATTTTTGAATGATCTAGAAATATTCTCAACGATTGATAATCGTTCCTTACAAATTTATTTTTTATTTTCTATATATTTTCTTTTTTTCTTTTCTTATTTTTTTAAATTTGTCTCTTACAAGTGATATATATGTATATATATATAGAAGTTCACTTTTTTATTCTGTTATATATATATATATATATATATATATATATATATATATATATATAAATTGATATATTATTTATATATTTGTATATCTCTATATTATTTATGTCTATATATCTAGAAATTTATATATTTATTTATCTAGGTAATAATTCAAGATATTTTAAATATTATTTTAATTTCATTGTTATATACTATTTTGTATTATATGTATTGCATTTTATACTTTGTATTGAAGCGACTACAAAGACGAACAAAATAAGCCTGTATTATTTTACCCTCGTTGGATGATTATACGAGCGTCGTATCAACGGTTACACGAGAACCAAGTCCGAATAATCACTGCACTCGTTATTCTCTGTGGATTTCTATTTGACTGTGGATAATGGTAGTAGGGGTATACTTAAAAGCAAAAAGACGCGACGATAATCGCATCTCATTGTCAGATTATTGTCATACGTGATGCATCGCAATATTCCTCGGGAGACTACAATCATACAACAGCTCTGTTGTTCCCCTTTATACTTTGTTCCTAATGGTACGATTCAACGATAAGGATACTAAAGCTATTTTACGTTATTCCATGATAATGTGAGAATCGTTATTTCAAATAATAAAATAAATATCGATATAATCACTATAATAATGTTTTGCGTGTTCCACAGATAAATTGTTAAATGGATATATATATATATATATATATATATATATATATATATATATCTTTTTTCCTTATTGTGTGGATGTATATATATATGTATACCTTTTACATTTAATTGAATGTTCCTCATCGAAGACATATATTTACATAAAAAGATAAGATTATCTATTTCGGAAAGAGGATCTATTAATGAACGTGGAAATGTCTGACATTAGGATATTAGTGATATTGTATTATCACGCGATGTGTGTAAATTAAAAGTTGTGACATCGTGTCACGCTCTTCAAAGTTAAAAGTACGTACTTTCTTGTGTATTAATACATTGTTTAATGACCAAAGATTAATTACAGTAATGACTTTTGTATTCGTATTATTAATTCCTTCCATTTTAAAAATAGAACACAAGAAAGAAATGGTATTAATCGTTTAATGAGATCAAACGAGATGATGAAATACAAACGGAAGTGATTACAATTATGTATAATCTTTTGTGATTTTTCTGATTAAAAATCCAATTAATGAATTTAATCAATTTTTAACCTTTCGCATAATACACATCGCACGCGAATAACATTGTCTATTTGGTTTTAGACATTTTGACAAATCGCACCTACGTGCCAATATCATACATCTCAACTCCTCTCTTTCTTGTTTTATTATTTTCTCATTCTTCTTCTTCTTCTTCAACAAAAATATCCTCTTTCTTGGCATCTAGGAAATGATTTATAGGCACATAAATTTTCTTACCGGAGTAAGAAATTTTCGACGCTATTCACGACATACATAAATTGTTTTTGAATTTTCCTCGCTGTTGTCTATTTTATGAATACGATACCAATTTTCTTTTTCTTACGTAAAACGAAATAAGGAAAAGCTAATATCATTGGTAAAAAATCTTATCTTTTATTACGTATACTAAACAACTCGTCAAAGCTAAAGAAATCTAAATAATTGTAAAAATATGCACGATAATTGAATGCCACAATACAAAAGTGGAAAATAAGAACGATCAAACATTTACTCTGATCGTTCGATCGTACTAGATCACTATCATCTCTCTTCTATTTCTTCTATATACAGGAGGACCCATAAATCGATTGACAAAAATACATTGTTATTGTAAACAAATTTAATTTACAAACGTTACGATGTAATAAGCGATACGAATAACATTTAATAGATCTCTTTTTTTTTTCATTGAAAATGAGGGTGGTCACTTTCTGTATCTAATGTAGATTAGTAACATATTGTTGTATTCTTTTGGTATTAAATATTATCTGATACGGCTTAACTTTTGCGAATTTAACCCGTTTACAATAATAACGCATTTTCGTCGACTGACTTATGAGCCATCTTTTGTATGTTTGTGTGTACATATGTACATCTTTACAAGTCATTTTTTCTCTAGACGTCGATAAAATATTCTAGTAATTGAAGCCGGATCAAGTAAAAGTACGATTGAATCTGGCGCAACATTGAATCCTTGATCCGACCTCGTTTGTAGATCTTCTTAATGATAGACATGAAATTTGCAATTTTAATGTCTAGCCTTTCTATTCTCATCGTTGATAAATCGAAAGAACGAATTCAGGAACGTAGGAACGATTCGTTTTCAGTTTCGTTCTTCGAGTTAACATTATTAAAAGATAAAAAGACGTTTTTTTTTTTTATAAAAACAATATTTTATTTTCTTCCTTTATTTTTTACAGAAAATAAAAAAAAAACAAGAAAGAAACAGGAATTATAAAAATGATTTACTTCATGTAACGTTCGTAATAGCCGCCTCGAGCATGCACGTGCATTATCAGATAATCCAGTCATTAAATCTGCACCGATGTTGGCATATGCGTTTATGTATATGTATATGTGTGTATGCCTGAAGCAGTATCTCTAAAGATCCCTTCTCATATCTTTTTTTATTTTATTTTTTTTTTCTTCTATTTTCTTTCTTTGCCTTTCCTTTTCTGTATCATTCTTTTTAGTATCAGCCAATATCATGCTTTTATGCGATTCGTCGGATGGTTTTTTTCTTTTTTTTTTTTTTTTTTCAGAAGCAGTAAAGTGTAAAGGATAAATGAGGAATTTTGTTTTCTAAGCCATCTCACCCTCTCTCTCTCTCTCTCTCTTTCTTTCGTTTTCTTTATCTTTTTATTTCTCTCTCTCTCTCTCTCTCTTTCTTTCGTTTTCTTTATCTTTTTATTTCTCTCTCTCTCTCTCCCTCTCTCTCTCTCTCTCTCTCTCTCTTTCTCTCTCTCTATTTTTTTCTCGTATATACGAGCTTTCTCTAATAAGATCGATATTAAAAACGCGACGGGAAAGATGAAAGAAGATACGGTCGACGAAATCGATCCAAAAGAAAAACGAGAGGAAAAAAAGAGAGATATTTGGAGCAACCTTTTCCTGTGCATTCCGGATACACGTGTACTCATTGTACGATATCGTCGTAGCATATGTAAATAAAAACGAGTGTGTTTCACGGATGTGTAATCATTTCGGCAAATGATGAGTCGAGTCGACTCATCGTTGTGTAAAGAAGTCTTGCGTGGTGTTTTCTCGGGGGATATTTCAAACCAAATAAAAAGAAAAGAAAAAGAAAAGAAAAAAAGGAAAACAGGAGGAAAAAGATAAAAAAAAAGAAAACACATTCGATGGCTCACAGCCAACGTCATTTTTCATTCAATACACAAATTGAGCGACATATCATATCAATCCTATCTCGTTTGTTCCTTATTCTTTTGATAATTCTATTGAAATGACTATAATATTTTTATGTTATTCCATGTGGAATAAAGAATAAGTGAAAGAGATAGAGAGAGAGAAATTGGGAGAACTCGTAGTAACACTCGTAAATGTTTCCAACAAGAGAGCGAACGTGCATAGTCGGAATAATGGCCACAAACGAGACAAGTTTCTAATTGGGTAATACGTATCTTGCCATAACAGTACAACCCGTTTTGTTTCACCTTCGATGTCATCGGTTCGACTTCAATACGACGATTTCTTTTATAACTTACGCTTTCTAGTTTCACTTAACGTTCTTTGATGCATTTGATCACTTTTTTCTTTTTCTTTTTTTTTCTTTCCTTTTTTTGCTTGTTTTTGTTTTTTTTTTTGTTTTCCCTCCCCTCGATATCCTGATTTTTCACGAGATATTCAATGAATTCAAATATTAATGTTTTATTGATATATTTCATGAATACAAATTGTTAACAAATAGAGGATGTTAAATGTCATATAATTCATCCTATATGTATAGTTAAACCTGCTCTCGTATATCTCAATCGGATAATGTACAGTTCAGAGGATTTATATAATCGGGGATTATCCGTCGAATCCTCACGATAATGTTTTCGAAATATACATACATATATTACACACGCACAAACATACATATACATATATACATATTTATGCCTATATACATATATAGATATTCCCTGGATTCTCATAGGATTTGTAGATTTTGTCGTTTAGATCTGTTGTGCAAAAAGGAATACGTAAATCTCGTGTTATGAGACGTTTACGTACACAATATTGACTGTTATCAGCTGGTCGGGGTCATTCAAAGAAAAATATAACATTTTTTTATTCCATTTATATATATATATATTCTTTTTAAAAAATTTTTACTTCACTCGTGTACAAATATACGTGTGGGAGTAACTGTAGCTATATTGATTGCGGTTCCCAGGCCTCTGCGCGTCTCTGCGTGCGCGGGGCCAATGCAGATCGCGCACCACCATCTCTTCTCGTATACGTAGTTTCCTCTACTCTCCTTACCTCTCCTCCTTTTCATCCTTTTTCCCCTTCTCTCTCTCTCCCTCTCCCTCTCTCTCTTTTCGTTTCCTTTTCTTCCTTCTCCTTCGACTTTTCCTCCCCTTCCTCCACCTTCATCTTCTCCTGAACCCTGCGCTCTTCCCTTTGCTCTTTTATTTTAATAGAAAATCGCCGATAAACGAGTAGCTCTTTCTTTATAGTTAAATATTCTCTCTCTCTCTCTCTCTTTCTCTCTCTCTCTCTCTCTCTCTCTCTCTCTCTCTCTCTCTCTGTATCTATCTATCGGTCTATCCATCTATCTCTATTTTCCTTTAAAATAACTTTGCAATTTTTATACGATAACGAACGCGTACGAGGCATTCTTTCGAAAATTGTATTTTCTACAACATTTTAAAAGGAATTCAAATAATAAAATTAATGAGAAAAAGAAAAGAATGAAAAGGATAATTAAGAGAACATTTTCAACGTTTGTGATAGAGTCAAGAAGCAGAAAGTGGATTGCACTTATGCCAAGAAAACTTAGTTCTCGAGTGACAATTTTGGAAAGATAAAAAAATTAGGCATTATTTAACTTCTTATTTTTTTTTCTTTTCCTTTTTTTCTTTTTTGAATGCGGTTTAACAGTAATTTTCGAAGAAATTTAATGAATATTATAATCTAATACAATGTGGCTATATTAGTATTTTCATATTTAATTCTTCCCTATTAAGGTTACTTGATTCATCATCCCTTTCTTTTTCTTCTTTTTCTCTTTACCCCCTATTGACTCCTCATTCTCTTTCCTTCTTCTTTTTTAACATTCGTCGCATAGCTTTTCTTAAGTTTATCGGCGTATACTAGATTCTTTATTACGACATTACCTTCCTCTTATGTACCTTTGATTATTATGCGAAGCACACAAGTCTTCGTAATTTCCTGTCGAATATAACGTATGTATGTACTTACGTACGTTTCTTCTTTGCGACATTGGCTTTCACGTTCGTCGCATAAATAAAACGGGAACTCTTAATATGAGAAGCCCTAAAATTATTAATTTTTGTTTTGTTTTGCTTTGTTTTATTTCAACGAAATTCTCTTTTTCTCCTTTTCTTCTTTTCCTCATTTATATCATATTATTTCTACTGCTTGAAGAGTATAGATTTGAAATAAAATAATTAGATCGTAAAATTAGATCATAAAAGTGGATGAAAATCGTTACGGTATTGTTAACTCGTTAATTAATTTATAATTATCTATTGTAATAATTATTCTTTACAGTGAGTAGCGTTCGATAACAATTCAACGCAAAACTTTATCGAAAGCTTGAATATTTTCATTATCGGAAGACTTTAATTATATAGGAAACATTTAAAATGGAACGTTTCTGTTTTCTTCCAGATTACAAAATGGGTTGTTTTGGGAGCAAGGATAAATTGAGTAAAGAAGATATGGAGTTTCTCAAGTCACGCACACGATATGACGAAAGCACAATCAAGGAATGGTACAAGGGATTCAAAGTAAGTACATTACGGTGTTGATCTTTGTTAATATTATTTCTGTATATAAAAAGAAAAAAATAATAAATCTATCCTCTATATTATACAAATTTCATTTAAATTGATTTTTTTCGTTTTCTTTTTTCTTTTTTTTTGTTTTTAATTATATTTTTTTCTTTTTTTTTTGTTTACAGCAAGACTGCCCTAATGGCAGATTAACGCCCGCAAAATTTGTTGACATGTATAAAACGTTCTTTCCGTCTGGCCATGCGGAAGAATTTTGCGATCATGTATTCCGCACATTCGACATGGATAAAAACGGTTATATCGACTTTAAGGTAAGGGATATTTTTATATTGACGGGAACGTCGATAATTTCATTTACTCGAACGCGTGTGCGTGCGTCTTTTATTATACGGTACATAGGCAAGATAATATATACCATAGATTCACGTCGTTATAGAACTATTATAATAGGATCCTGTGTCTATGTGTAAATCGACCATTTTTTATTATTATTTTTTTTCTTCTTTTTTTTTTTAATAACATATTTCATTTCGTATGTTGAAGTTGTTATTAAATCTCAGTTATCAATTGAATAATAAGGTATATTTGTTTCTTAACAAAAATAATATATTACATTATTTACGTAATATTTATCAACAAATATGATCTAAAAACGATCATTGAACAAGATGTTAAAGTTCATCAAAGAACAATCAAGCATTCGTACGTAATCTAATCAAACGGATTCTCTCTGAGTAGGAGATATAACAACTTATGCCTGCTTAAACGAAATCAGTGATCAAAGATTCGTTTGTGGGAAAATACGAAAAAGGTGATTTCGTGTATGTACACATTACATATGTATTGTTGTGAACCTTTTGTCGTCTGAATTTCGGTCACACAGAGAAAGGGAGACGACGTCAATGCTCCGAGACAAAAAGTCGCGGAAAATGCTCACTCACCCTCTGTAATTTTCGGTTAGGCAATCTAGATCTCTCTTACCAGCTTTCTCTTTTTCTCCCTCCTCCTCTCTCTTTCTCTTTCTCTTTCTTTCTTTAAGCCGGTACTTTTCGACGACTTTTTTGCGACTTTTATAAAAGGAGCGTGTCCCCAATGTAAGACCGAAATCAGTGATGTGTGGAGGAAGGGTGACTAGAGGAGTCGACGTGTCTGCTGGGTCAATATGAGAAGTGGAGACACTTCGAAGGTCAGGAAGAGCAAAGAGCGAAGCCACTCCCTCCCCCTTATACCTTTCTATCGCTATCCTTCGTCTTACACTACCTACAAAGCCCTTCTCATCGTTGTCTATCTACCTTCGAGCATTAGCTGACCCACTTTTACTTATATACTGTACTTATACCATGTCCCAAAACGGGCAATCTCTCCAAACCCCGTGTCCCACCGTACCTTTCCGCTTCACCTCGATATTCACGCGAAGATTCGACCCTTTCAGTGTTCTCTTTTTCTTCTTCTCTCTTTCTCTCTTTCTCTCTCTTTCTCTCCTTCTCTCTCTCTTTCTCTCCTTCTCTCTCTCTCTCTCTCTCTCTCTCTCTCTCTCTCTCTCTCTCTCTCTATCTATCTATCTATCTATCTATCTATGTATCTATCTATCTGCCTCTATTCCTCTTGACATGATCGGCGATATAAAGCACGATCTTCGCTCTGACATCCGAATACTATGGCTTCCATCATTTGAGAGAACAAATTTCTTCGAAGTGAAAAGTCAGAAAAGTATTTTACTGAAAAACGATCGTCATAAAAAATGAAACGTCAGGATTGAAAGCCTATCTCTTCGTTTTTCGTTCCAGGAATTTCTCTTAGCCATAGACGTTACTTCCTGTGGTACACCGGAAGAAAAGCTAAAGTGGGCATTCCGGATGTATGACGTTGATGGAAATGGTGTTATTGATATTCAAGAAATGACTAAGATCGTTCAAGTAAGGAATTTATCCCTTTGAGGATTAATTCAGCTTCGAGATATGTTTTCTTAATGTTGGCCCATATTTCCTAGAAAAATATCGATGCGCTATGTGTTTCAGGCGATATATGATATGCTCGGAGCATGTTCGAGCAACAGGCCAGCGGACAGCGCTGAAGAACGGACTAAGAATATATTCGCTAAAATGGACGAGAATCATGACGGGCAATTGACGCAAGAAGAATTCCTTAAGGGTTGCCTTCAAGACGAAGAGCTCTCCAAAATGTTGGCTCCTTAATCTGATTGCCCACATTTTACAGAGAATTCATTGACGAGAGTCTGAACGGTTTTTAAGACGGATTTGTGAAAAAATGAAAAAATTATTACCGTCGCTGCTGTTACGATCTCTGTCGCTGCTGCTGCCTCCACTACTAACACCAATACCACCACCACCACTACCAATGGAACACCATTATTAAATTAACAAAACCACTTTCGCTACCACCATCGCCATCGCCACCACCACTACCACCACCACTATCATCACAGTTGCCACCGTCTTATTATCACTTATCGCCACTGCAACGTCTCTCCTCCAGCTTCGCAGCAGTCATCCCCTCGTATTTTCATGAGATTTTAAGACCAGATACTATGATGATAATGATAATTAATAAATGAATGATGATGATAATGTTGATGATGATAATGATGATCAAAAGCAAGAAATTATGAAGTCACGTGACAAACATCATCATCAAGAACGACCGATGACTATTGCAAACACCTTAAGATTTTTAATTCTAAGGTGTTCGGAGGACCTAACCTTCCAGTTAGGAGATTCATAAAAAGGAGCGGGAGGGGGAAGAAAGAAACGAAAAAATAGAAAAAGAAAATATGGAATTCGTAATGAAAATATATAATCGTTTTCAAGTCGATCGCATAATGCGAAATGCAATTTGATCTTGCAATCGTTTGATTATTAAGATTTTTCACTCAAACCTGTGAACCAGCGAATAATACGATTACGAATATCTAGTTGTATCGATCGATTGCGAATGAATTCGATCGATTCTACACTCACGTAATAAACAGGAATCATAATCCCATCGCAATCGTTTGAATTCGCTATAATACCAACTCGCTAAACGAATTTCGCTGGACCGAAAAGATCGATAAAAAAAAAGACAACAAAAAAAAAGGGAGAAAAAAATTGTTGAGTACCTCGCGGAGACCGCGTAAATGTGGTCCAAATTAATAGAGAGAAATTAATAGAGAAAGATAACTATAGGATTCGGGAAAAAGCGCGCGAACGGTATATACATAAAATGTGCGTGGCCCTAAATTTTAGTGGCTTTTAGCATGATCCAATCTTTAAGAAAAATGAACATCGAAAATACTCGATCGATTACGAGTTCAACAATAAAATTTGTTTTTCCATAGAATTTCAATGTTAGGATAAGCCAAGCTGTTAGAATTAACAGAACGTGCTCTTCGCATTGTAATCCGATTATTATGAATTGATAAATTGGATAAATTTTCAAATTTAATTCAAAACATTATGTTTGCAACGGAGCAAAAAAGGATGAAGATAAAAAATTAAAAATTCATCGATTTGATTTTAAGGGCTGTTATTTTCGAACGAATACAATTGTTTCGACAATATATAAAATTTTTATTACTTACATATACATAAAAATCTCGATGAGGAACCATTGATGAGTATACAATAATATCGTGTACACGGATTACACGGTCCCCCAAATGGTTTCTTTTTTTTTTTATATTTCTTTTAACCTCTCTTCGTCATGATTATGTGCCTTTCCTTTTTTTCCAAACAGCATTTATTCACTTTAATGAAATGGTATCGTGAATAAATAGAAAGATCAAATAATGAATGGCTTTTGTTAGAATATATTTCAATAATATCTCGGATATCTTGACTATATTTCCACCATGAAAAAGAAACAAAAATAAAAAAAAAAAATAAGACAAACAGACAAACAAAACAAAAAGAAAATACTAGTAATAATAATAAAAAGAAGAAGAGAGAAGAAAACAGGCTGGTCTCTGTTTAGTGATAGAATTCGACCAACACTGTGTTTTTATTAGAATGAGCTACGTCAGGCTGTCGTAGAATAACTTTTTCTCATTGGTATACGCGCAATGTGTTTTCAATATAAAACACCTTTACACACATATATATACATATATAAATAAATAAATAAATAAATTAATTAATTAATATTTAACACGTTCAGCGTCGTAAAAATCTCGTACGATTTTATTCCGCTGCGCCGGAAAACAATATTATACGTAGTGCTCTTGTGTTACTGCCGGTCACCGGTGACCTTGAAACACTGCAAAAAGAAAAAAAAATATATACACGGTGTCGGTCATTGGTAGCTACTTGTGGCGCGTAACGTGTTAAAAAAAAATAATAATAATAAAAAAAAAAAAAAAAGAAATTTTGTATATTGGCGAGCATGATGAAAACATATTTGCTAAAGAAGGCAAATATTTGATAAATTGGTCCAAAAGAAAAAAGAATTTAAAAAAAGAAGAGAAAGAGAGAAGAAAATCAAGCGGACAATCCGTTGTTATCTGTTCTCCTGTCGTTTTGGATCTACGTTCCCTTCGCGTTTGGCGTCCATCTAAAACAAAAAGACCCAATATACAAAACTTTAAATGAATTAGAAACATCTGCACGCTGTCATCGATTTACACGTGACAGCACCTTCTCTTCTTCTATATTGCTCACGGGTAAACAAAAAAAAACAGATAAGGAAAAAAAACACACACACACGTATACATACAGAAATGTTCGCTTTGCTCATATAGCATTACACAGAAGTTCTTGACGACTGACAGAAGGATATTGCAGAACGAGACATCGTGATTCTTCTCGTAATAGAAAGTGCAGCATTGACAATCGAATTAATAAGTTTCCTCTATGAAAGAGAAAGAGAAATATGCAGAGAGAGAGAGAGAGAGAAAAAGAGAGAGAGAGAGAGAGAGAAGAAAGAAAGAAAGAAAGAAAGAGAAAATAAGAGGAAGAAGAGAGAGAGAGAGAGAGAGAGAGAGAGAGAGAGGGTAAGAAAAAGTCCCTTAAAACGAATTATGTAAGAAGCTTAAAAAGAACGAACCCTAAGTGCATTATATGTAATAGAGAATCA